>NW_025541692.1:412894-433199 GCF_017591435.1 Portunus trituberculatus
GCGTTTTTATCCTATTTTATTTTTATATTTTTTTTATAACGCTTAATAACACGTCCCTAATCCCCAGAAACTTTTTTTAAATTATACATTTTATTACCTTCCTTGATATCAGACACTATAAGGTCAAGACACTATAAGGTCAAGACAGATGCACCTTGTGTTGGGGTCGTCGTCCTCCTGCAGCTTTTTCATGGCCTTCATTCCCTCCTTCGCGAAGCTCAGGTGGTCGTCCCAGTCAGCCTGTATACGTACAGCCTCCTCTTCTGTGCTCGCATCCTTCTTGCTGACCTCGTACCTGTCACACTTTGAACAGGTATCGGTGTTGGGGGGCTTAAAACCTAGACGAAACCCACGGACAACTTTCTTGTAATAAGAGAACTTGACAGGTTCCTCGTCCTCGTTGGTGTCGAACAACCACTCCTTGTACAGGAAAAACATCTTCTTCAGCGTCATATCAGTGTCGAAGTACCGCATTAGAGGTGACTTGGCACGTGTATAGTGGCTAGAAACAGTAGGAAAACTCTTCACATGCTGCTCTACAAGGTTCTTCATTGAAGCAGGCATGGCGTGCTTGGGCACGTGCTTCCCTCGTCGGTCCACACGAGGCGTGCCTGTGGGAGTCACAGACTCAACAGCAGTGTGTAATCTCTTGGTAGAGATACTTAACACACTACGGAATGCGGTAGCACACGCAGGAATAACATTATCACCACACAAGAATGAGTAAGAACGTGTGCACGAACGCCTAGGGGGAGCATCACCACGCACTCGAATACGGCGCCTCTTCACCACACCTTTCACACAAAACTTTTGTATAAAGGCATTCTGCAAATTAAAGTCACCCAAACCCCAAAATGACTCATGAATAGCCTTGATATTATTCATTCCCATCTTTTCAAAACAACCATCCCTACAGGGTTCTCCTATTTCCCTCTTTTTCACCACTTTTCCAGTGACGCTACTCTCATACTCATCACCACTGTTACGCTTCCTTTTGCTGTGTTTTCTTCCTTCACTTGGATTACGCCCTGTTTTCACCACTAAGTTATGCCCCTGCACATCCCCCTCACCGCTGGTTGATGCCATTGTAGTGTAGAAGGTAATAATCCAGGCGTAAACACACAAAAAAAAGGAAAATACACGGACAAGAATAATCCAAGCGCGCCGCGTGGGTTCAATGTGCAGACTGGCTGGGATAGAGGAGGGAGGGCGAGGGAAGAATGGCGAGCTCTAATTGGCCCAATTTTGCCGAGGCGGTACTGTAGACAGGCTACCATTGGTCAGCCCGGGCGGCCATGTTTACCACCAACACCATAACAATAACACGACGCTTAGTTCCCGCTCCTGACTCACTGGGGACGCGACAGACCCGCACATGTTAAGGGCAATTTTATCTTCTCTTTTCCGTCATTTTCGACCTTGTTGGTGTCGGCGTTTAGTACTGGCGGTTACAATCTCTGGAACTAGAGGCTTGGGAGAAGATAATGCTATAATGGTACTTTGTTCTGCTTCCCACTTCAATATGGGACAAGAGAAAATCTGGCGTTTAGTTCCTGGGTCGAGACCCGGCGCGCCATGACAAACCTTCATACGCCGCGGGCGATATACCCTTCTCTTTCCCGCGATTTTCGACTATGTTGTAGTTGTCGGATGGTTCTGGCAGTTACATCCTTGGAAAGTAGAGGCATTGGGGAAGAACATGGTGTACTTAACTCAATTTCGACCTGGGTGGCGCTTAGCTCCCTATGTCACCACGCGCCTCATATATATATATATGTGTGTGTGTGTGTGTGTGTGTGTGTGTGTGTGTGTGTGTGCATATTACCATAAAATATTTTCAACTTTGAATTGTGTAACCTCTGTTTTCGAAAAAAAAAAAGTAGAGCATCACCCTGTATTAATTCATATACACTAAGATTCAGGTGTATTTGTAGAATATGTCATGTGCAATGATACTTCATGAATGCACCATTGCTTTGCAAAATAGTCTTTATTCTAAATCTAATGACATTATTTTCAGTTTATGGCATGGAAGGATGAACTGGAACTAAATGTTGGAGTCAATTATACAGCTCATTCCGGTTCCAAGAAATCTCATGATGGCATGATAAAAGTCTACTATTGCCGAAGATCAAGTGTGGCAAAGACACCTGGGGCTTCCTGTAACAAGCGAGTTGAGAAAAGCCAAGGTAAGTTGTAATCCTAACTAAATGCTTTATCAAACACTTGCTGTCTTCATGATGCGGTACTTAAATATGGAACCCATTTAAAAAATCGAGGATTTTTGAAGTAAATGAAATTTTTCACAACAGAAGCAGGCTCTGTGCTTATATGAATGTTAATATGTAATCCCATATAAATCATGTATTAAACACACACACACACACACACACACACACACACACACACACACACACACACACAAGATATTAAGAAGTACACTTTTTCCCATTTAGAATGAAATCTGTAACTCTGACATGTATCTTTTTCTTTTAAGTACCAGTAAAATGGGATGTTACTGCACCTCCTCTATTGAGGCAGTCATGCGTGATAATCGTGTTCTTGTGACCTACTACGTAGATCATCATGACCATGACCTGGACTTTCGTAGCCTTGTTCATATGAGACTTCCAAGAAGTGCAAAGGATAAAATTGCAGCTATGTTGCTCATTGATATTTTCTTCATAAAAGATGCATTTCTATTGTACTTTCCCTCTGATCAATCAATCAATCAATGGGGATGTATACCAGGGAGTGCATGACCTCACTCATCCCCTATGCCACTTCCTAAGGTTTGCCCAGGTGAGTCTCCATGTAGGCGTGGACGTCCCATCGGCCACTTCCACTCAGAGGTGTTGATTGATCGATTGATTGATTGATTGCTATGTATTCTTCCATGTCTACATCTCTAATTTATGGTAAAGATTGCATTTGATATGTTGCTATATTGAAAATCCATGATAGATATATATATATATATATATATATATATATATATATATATATATATATATATATATATATATATTGAATTGATGTTTATTCATAATATCCCTTTTTGTCATAGCTGCAACTATGATTACCACATCTTCAATGCGTAAGTCCATTTTACCCCAGTAATACCTATGTATAAGAAAAGTATAAAAAAAATGTCTCTAAGACTATTTATTGGCACGATACTGTATGAAGGACATAGTCCTAGTTCATTTGTGCATGAGATAAGAATACTGTACTATTTGCCTTGAGTTTTGGAATGATGGTGAGATGGAACTGGAATGCAACAGTATTTTTTAGGTTTACCTTCTTAGGTATCTTATACTGTATTGGTATACTTATGTACCTTTCTCAGTACCTGCCATTGCTAGCAAAGGGTCACTCACCGATCATAATGTATCAATATTATCACTATATATTTTTTTTCTTAAATGCTAATGTTTGACTGCTATAAGATTTCTTTGGTTTACCTTCTGTAGTATTAATTGCTATAAAATTGTTGATTCTTGACAGCATGTAAAGTAAAACTAGATTTAGGTAGATTTTTTTGTCTCAACAATTTTTTTTTTTTTTTTTTTTTTTTTTTTTTACAGCTATGATTCTTCAAGGTATTTCTTATGACAAAATCCTTGACCAAGTGTGAGAGTCTGCAGGGACAAATCGAACTGCTTTGTTGGAGAGGAAAGATATTGAGAATATTGTTTCTCAGTTTGGATTAAATCAAGAACATATGCGACATCCTGATGATAGCACTAGCGTACATTTGTTCGTGAAAGAATTTCAAGAATCCGGTGAACTTCTCTATTTCAAAGATCAATACACAACAGATCCAAGGAATCCTGGAATAGGTGAAAAGGAATTTGTTTTAAGCTTTATGAAAGATGAACAGAAAAGGTTTCTTTCCAGTCTAATAGAAACTAGTGAAAAAGTTCAGGTATGTATGGATTCCACCCATTGTATAAGTCAGTATGCAGGATACCAACTGACAACACTAATGACAGTTACCAACCTAAACCAAGGTTTCCCGGTAGCTTTTCTTATTAGTAGCACAGTGAATGTTCACATATTCAATGCCTTTCTAGCTGAAGTGAAAAATTGTGTAGGCCCAATCATTGCTGATGTTTTCATGAGTGATGATGACCCTATATTCAGAAATGCTTGGGATGCAACAATGAATGAAGAAACATCTCCTAAAACCCTGTATTTAAACTGTGCCTTGCACACTGATAGAACCATTCGTAAAAGTATTGGTTCAAAAGTCTGTGCACCAATAAGTGAGAAGGCTCTGGTGTACCAAATGTTCAGAGCCCTAATGGATGAACCAGAGGAGGAAGGTTTTTATAAGCAAAGTGAAGGGTTCATCAAGTACTTATCACAAGCTGGTTTTCACACTTTTGAAGCCTACTTCAAGGAAATTTATTTAATTTCCAATATAATATATCTGTGGCCAAAATGCTTTCGGGAAGGTGTTAATTTCTATACCAATAATTATTTGCAGAGCATGCACAGAATACTAAAATATGTGTACTTGAAAGGTGAAAAAATGAAGAGGTTAAATTACACTGTCTATTTTGGGTAAATTAGTAAAGGACATAGTGTTACGTTCACCGGTTAAACTGGTAAGATTGGCATCGGAGAGCCGGTGAACAATAACAATAAAAAAAACCACTGCAGGTTCAACTGGTGAGGAAATGCAAAAGGGGGTCACTTTAAAAAGCTTTTTTAATAACCCATAATGAAATTGACACATATATAACAAGAAACATGAAACACAGATATATAACATGAAACAGGAAAATGACATACACATATACATATAACACTGTAATAAATACAACAATAAAGAACCCAACTTAATACCTAACAATAATCCTAATCCTATATAGAGGCAATGTGGAAAACACGGACGAGGGGAAGTGATACTTATGCGGTGTCGCAGTGGTGAAATGCTGGGTGATGGTTGATCCCACGGTAGACCCAAGAGGCGTTGTGTTCACTGGTTGAGGCTTGGATCTCAACTGCCAATCCAGAAAGCCAAGAGCTGGCTCAACACTTTCGGTTGAGTCGAAAGGGGCCGCGTGAATCCAACTTCGGGACAGTAGCGGGGGCTTCATGAAACGGTGACGTGGAGGGTTCATGAAACGGTGGCGTGGAAGGTTCACGAGACGGTGACGTGGAAGGGGGAGGCGGAGAGGTGGCGAACGAGGTAACAAGCGGAGGAGGTGATGGTAGTGGAGTATGTTACGGGCGGGCCGTAACATTTCCTCCCCCCTAAGACCTCCGTAATGGGCTCAAGAAGGAGGTGAGACGGGAGATCTTGATAAGGCGTCGGCGATGATGTTGTCCACCCCCTTGATATGGTGGACTTCCAGGTTGAAAGGTTAAGTTAACAAGGCCCACCTAAGAATGCGTTGGTTTCGGTTCCTCATGGCGTACAGAAAGACCTTGGTGATGTGAGGACCAGGATGAAGATAGCACTCAAAACGTCAGCACGAGTGCCAGAGCCTCCTTCTCGATGGTGGAGTAGTTGAGTTGATGGTGTTTCAGTTTCGCGGAGTGATAGGCGATGGGATGGAGGATGCCGCTTGTGGGGTCCGGTTGTAGTAGGACAGCACCCACTCCAACTCCACTCGCGTCCACTTGTAGATGGAAGGGTCGGGAGTGATCCGGCGTCCAGACCACTGGTTCCGAGGAGAGAAACGCCTTGAGGTGTTGGAAGGCTTGGTCACAGGTCGGGGTCCAGTGGAAGGGGACGGAAGTGCTGATAAGGTCCGTCAGGGGGGCGGCCAGGGTGGAGAAGTTCTTACAGAAGCGTCTGTAAAAACCAGCCATCCCCAAGAACCTCATGAGAGCTTTCCTGGTGGTAGGGACAGGAAGCCAAGGATGGCCTCCACGTTAGCTCTCTTGGGGTGAACCTTGCCGTTCCCCACCACATGTCCCAGGTAGACCACCGTAGACTTCCCGAAGGTGGACTTGGCCAGGTTGATTGTAAGCCCGGCTTCCTGCAACCGACCCATCAGCCTCCGAAGACGGGTCAGATGTGTCGCCCAGTCGTCTGCAGTCACCACCAGGTCGTCCAGATATGCAGATGTTCCCTCCAAGTCCTGTGTGATGTAATTTATAGCCCTCTGGAAGGTGGAGGGAGCATTAGACAAGCCAAAGGGCATCACTGTGTATTGGTATAGTCCGAAGGGGTGATGAAGGCGGATATTATTTGGGCCTCGTCCGAGAGGGAATCTGGTAGTAACCTTTAAGCAAGTCTATAGTGGTTACAAATTTGGCTACTCCTATACTATCTATAAGGTCCTCTATCAAGGGCAATGGGTAGGAGTCTGGCACCGTCACTTTATTTAATTTCCTGTAGTCGGTGCAAAATCGACTACTACCATCTGGCTTAGATGTTAACAGGCAGGAGAAGCCCAGGAGATATACTAGGTTCTGCAAGGTGATGACAGAGCAGATAGTCTACCTCTTTTTCATCAAGTCTCTTTTAATGGGTGAAATGCGATAGGCTGGTTGTCTTATAGGCTTGATGTCATTAGATATTAATGTTATGTCATGTTGGATAGTATTACAAACTCCTGGAAGGTCACCTGTGATTTCAGAAAAGTCTAGCAATAACTTTTAAGATCAGACTGTTGTGAAGGTGTTAAGGAAAGAAACACCTCATCAAGGTTGGACATGATTTGGCTGTTTGAGGGCGTCCTTTAGGTGACGAGAAGAGGAATTCGATGTCGGACTCTTCCTCGGGGGGCACAGGACCAGACTCCTTCCCTACCAGACATACAGGTACAGCGCGAGACAAGTCGTCCTCTGGTTCTCTGGAGTGGTAAGGTTTCATTAGATTAATATGAACTAGTTGGGAATCCTTACGACGGTCAGGAGTGTGGACCACATAATTTAATGGACTTAGTTTTTGAGCCACAACATAAGGTCCCATGAACTTACTGTGAAGAGCATTGCCTGGAGTGGGGAGAAAAGTAAAACCTTGTCTCCTGGTTTGAAACTTCTCATGACAGATTTGGGAAGAGAATTCTGTTGCATTTTAGTTTGAGATTTGAGGAAGTTTGATTTAGCAAAAGATCTGACTTCACTGATTTTATTCTTAAGGTTACTGATGTAGTCAGACACACTGGGGCTTGAAGGAGTATTTTGAGTAAACCATTGATCCTTTAATATTTTGAGAGGCCCCTGATCTGTCTACCATAGAGTAATTCAAAAGGGAGTAACCTAAAGAATCTTGAGGAGATTCTCTTAAAGCGAAGAGAAGGAAAGAAATACTTTCATCCCAGTCTCCTTGATGCTCCAAGCAATACTTCTTCATCATGGATTTTAATGTTTGGTGAAACCGCTCCAGACAGCCTTGGGATTGGGGTGGTAAGCCGAGGAGGTAACATGGTCGATGTTTAGCTCATTCACTATCTGTTGGAAAAAATGGCTAGTGAAATTGCTACCCTTGTCAGACTGAATTTGTTTTGGAATTCCTACCGAGGTGAAAAAATGTATTAGATGTTTTACAATGGTCTTTGATGTGATGTTCTTAAGAGGAATGCTTCAGGGTACCTGGTAGTGGGATCCATGAGGGTTAACAAATACTGATTCCCTCGTTTGGTTTTGGGTAAGGGCCCTACGCAGTCTAGAATGATCTTTTCGAAGGGCTCCGTCTGAACTGGAATAGGCGTCAGAGGAGCTGGCACAAGGCGTTCGTTAGGCTTACCCACAATTTGACATATGTGACATGTTTTTACATAGTGTGACACATCCTTTTTCATTCCTGGCCAAAAAAATGTTGAAGAGCCTTCTTGTAGGTTTTTGGATGCCTAGATGACCTGACAATCCATCATGAGCTAGTTCTATAATGGCTGGTCTTACAGACAAGGGATGACAACTTGATGTGTTTCTGACCAGGTGTCTAGTTGTTTCAGTTCAGGAGGTCTGTAGGCACGCATCAGGACTCCTTCCTGATAATAAAAACAAGGCAATTTAGACATATCCTTTGTCTCACTGGCAACATGTCTGATCTTAGCCAAAGTGAGATCCTGTTCCTGAGCATTAATCAAATTCTCCTTTGAAATGATGTTATTATACAAGTTGTCAGTAGAGGCAATCATTGGTGGAGGAGGTGATGAAAGGGCAGGGGACTTGGACTGAGACCTGGTGACTGCACACACTGGGAAGAAGTGAGGGATGTTTCGTCCAGGGTCTTAGTGGGACTTTCTGTTAAGGGAGAATCAAGAACAATTAAGTTTGGAACAGCCAAGTTACCCGCAAGATCATTACCCAGTACAAGATGTACCCCGGTACTGGCAGTTCACCAGGTTTAATGGCTACCTCAACCTCTCCTGAAATGAACGGGCACTGTAAGCTAATATTAGCCAAGGATAGGAGAGCTGTGATTCGAGACCTGTAAGGATCACCTTCTCCCCAGTGAAAGCCTGTTTGATGTTAGGGATGACATCTTCCCTTAAGATGGATTGGGCAGCACCTGTATCACGCAGAACCTTGATATTTATTGCCTTGTCTTTACCATCAGTCAGGGACACTTTACCTTGATACATGTACGAGTCATAAAGTTCTAGAGGAGAGTTGACAGGGTTAGCTAGGGCCACTGGTTTCTTGTTCTCAAATGTGTTAGGTTTAGGGGCCACAAAAGAAAGTTGACGTTGAGAACCCTTGCAATTTGGGTGTCTACATTTCTGGATCGTGTGACCTGGCTTCTTACAGTATGTACACCAGGGGGGAATTATATGCATTTGGCGAGAATCCGGTCGGCTTACCACCCGCGCCCCCAAAACCTTCCCCAAAGGAGGACCTAACATTAGATAGTGAACCACGACCTCTACTACCCAGGGATCCCATCAACAAAGCAAACGCATCAGCCACTTTAGCGGCAGACATAAGATCACTCTCTCCCCGTTCTTCCACATGCCTCAGAATATTAAAGGGTAACTTGTTCTTCCATTCTTCCAGGACCATTAGATTGAGCAACTCCGAAAAGGTGGTAATGTTAAGGGCGGCTAACCATTTCTTAAATTGTCTTAGTTTCTCACTAGCGAATTCAACATAGGTGTGAGACTCTGGTTTCACATACTTTCGAAACTGCTGTCTGTATCCATCAGAAGTGATAGAGTAGGCGTCTAGAATGTTACCTTTGATCTCTTCATATTCTACCTCATCACTAAGGCCGTTGTATACCCTATAAGCTTTTCCTACTAGCTTAGGGACAAGGAGAGACACCCACTGATCCTTGGACCATTTATTCCTATGAGCAATGCTCTAAAAAGCGCGAAATGACCCGTCAACATCAGATTCATCAAAAGGGGGAACTAGCGGAGCAGCTATAGCAGGATTAAAGCTTGCTAACTTTTTCTTTATATCTATTTCTTCCCCTCTAAACTTAGCATCATTTCGT
The DNA here is from genome assembly GCF_017591435.1 of Portunus trituberculatus. NCBI lineage: Eukaryota > Metazoa > Arthropoda > Malacostraca > Decapoda > Portunidae > Portunus > Portunus trituberculatus. Next base: position 422,301 of record NW_025541692.1, read on the forward strand.
AGAGTTAACTCCTGAATTTCTAACTCTTTCTCCTGCCTTTTAAGTTGTAACTGAAATTCTTTCTCTTCCTTTTCTGCCTGTACTTGCATTCGTCTTTCCCGTAATTCTCTCTCTTTCTTTTCTGCCTGTAGTTGCATTTGTTTCGCTTCTTTTTCTGCCTGTAGTTGCATTTGTTTTTCATGCATCCGGTACTCTAGTTTAAGCTTCTCAATTTCCCATTGACTTATCCTACTCTTATCCTGTTCTTCCTGGGGACTGTGTATTATAGTCCTCGTAGAGGCTGACATGGGAGTAAACTCTTCTATGGCATTTCCTAGCAACTGACCTTCTTGCACTAGATGTTCAACCTCTTTAGTCATCTGAGACATGATGGGAACGTCAATGGTCTTCCATTGGTCCTTTTTGATATTAGCACCTTTAAGTTGTTCCAGAGAAGGGTCGGCACAAAAATCTTCAACGTTAAACTGAGCGGAAGCCATATTAAAAAGGTGTTAAACAACACAAAAAAAAATGATAAGCGAATTACTTAAGTGAGGGAGTTGGCAGAGTGATAATAAAGGCAATCTTGGAAATTACCTAGATTATACTTAAGTAAACACTTATGAGTACAATCACTAATGAGGGGTAAACTAGAGTTACGGCATTAAGAGGGATCCGGATTACTCTAGTTACGAGACTTGAGAGTGAGGAGCGAATTGTACTGAGACTTGTTATTGATAAGGAGGCGGATTAGTCTGAGAGACTAGTTAAAATGGCCGATTCTAACTAGCGAGAAAAATGATCCGCGAAGTGAGGGATTGAGGGTTCGCATGAACATATGATGATCCCAACACTTGGATAACACTTATTACACACCTGCCTATGTGCAAAAATAGAGATAAGTGCTATCGGTGAACACGCCTTTCTACCTGGTTTCCTGCTCTACCACTGCTATGCGATACCAATGAAAGTCACGAAGCACGTTTAACCCAAAAGGAGCCACTTGATCGCACAAAGGTAAATTTAAACCACACGCAGAGTAAGTCACAGAAAAAAACACATCAAAGTCACAACACCACAGAAACACAAGTAATCACAGAAAAAAGTCACTGGAAAAATGGAACACTGAACATGGGTTATAATGGTCCTGTCACGGTCGCCAATTGTTACGTTCACCGGTTAAACTGGTAAGATTGGCATCGGAGAGCCGTGAACAATAACAATAAAAAAAACACTGCAGGTTCAACTGGTGAGGAAATGCAAAGGGGCACTTTAAAAGCTATTTTAATAACCCATAATGAAATTGACACATAGATATAACATGAAACATGAAACACAGATATATAACATGAAACACAGGAAAATGACATACACATATACATATAACACAGTAATAAATACAACAATAAAGAACCCAACTTAATACCTAACAATAATCCTAATCCTATATGGAAGCAATGTGGAAAACACGGACGAGGGGAAGTGATACTTATGCGGTGTCGCAGTGGTGAAGTGCTGGGTGATGGTTGATCCCACGGTAGACCCAAGAGGCGTTGTGTTCACTGGTTGAAGCCTGGACCTCAACTGACTTCCAGAAAGCCAAGAGCTGACTTAACACTTCCGGTTGAGTCGAATGGGGACGCGTGAATCCAACTTCGGGACAATAGCGGGGCTTCATGAAACGGTGACGTGGAAGGTTCATGAGACGGTGGAGTGGAAGGTTCAAGAGACGGTGACGTGGAAGGGGAGGCGGAGAGGTGGCGAACGAGGTAACAAGCGGAGGAGGGGATGGTAGTGGAGTATGTTACGGGCGGGCCGTAACAGAACTCTGAGCCACAGTCCCGGCCCCCACACTGGGTTTTAGACAAGGCAGGTTTGGCGTCGATTCACAGACCTTAGCTCTTTTATCCGTCCGCTGGCTGACTTTTCTATTTGTGCTGAGGCTGTTGATTATTTTACCGATTTTTTAAAATTTCTTTAGCGCTTCAGACAATTCATAGGACGTCAGGTCGCTTTACTAAGCGTCCTTTTCCTTGGTGGAACGCAGCATGCACTGCAGCGGTAAAAGAGAAACGGGCAGCTTTCTCTCGTCTCCGGCGACATCGTGGGGACCCGCAGTGCCTGGAAGCTTTTCGGCGCTGCCGAGCTCGGGCCCGCCGCGTTTTGAAAGAGGCACAAAGAGCCTCTTGGAAAGCTTATGTGTCTTCCATTAATGCCCACACTCGTCTTACGGATGTGTTTAACAAAGTCCGCCTAATTGCTGGGAAATATTCTGCTAATCCCCCACCAGTTTTGTTGTCTGCTGCGGGAAAGGTGGCAGACCCTGGGACTGTCGCCGACCTCTTCGCGGAGCATTTTCCCAGTGTTTCCCGGAGGCATCCTGCAGCCCCAGGCGCACGTCACCGCCAGAGAATGGAATCTCTCGGCATAAATTTTTCTTCCACAGGAGGGGAGTCTTATAATGTCCTCTTCTCTGCCTCCGAGTTGCGGACTGCTTTGTCCCAGTGTCATAACTCTTCTCCTGGCCCAGATGATATTCCTTATGCCTTCTTGCGCCACATGTCCGACATTGCTTTTAACTTTTTTATTAAATCTTTACAATATGATTTGGCATACCGGTGATTTTCCTACTTCTTGGGCTGTGGCAGTGGTTCTCCCTTTTCCGAAGCCTGGGAAAGATCATCTCCAGGCTAAGAATTACCGTCCTATTTCTTTGATGTCTTGTATTTGTAAAGTGTTAGAAAAGATGGTAAATGTAAGACTCTTGTGGTATTTGAAGAGGGGTAAGTACTTGTCATCAGTACAATACGGCTTCCGAAAAATGAGGCCTACTACGGATGCTCTTTTATCCTTAAAGTCTTCTATTTGTGAGGCCTTCGCTTATCACCACCACCAGGTTACTGTATTTTTTGACCAGGAGAAGGCCTACGACACAGTTTGGTGTCATGGGATTTTACGTTCCTTGTTTAATTTTGGTCTCCGTGGCCACCTTCCTATTTTTATCCAGCAGTTTTTATCCAGACGTCTTTTACGGGTTCGTGTGGAGACTGTTCTCTCCGATGCTACAGCTTTAAATGATGGTGTCCCACAGGGAAGTATTCTTAGTGTTACGCTATTCGCAGTTGCTATAAATGGTGTTATAGATACTCTACCGGATGGCGTTCACAGCTCTTTATATGTGGACGACTTGTGCATCTCTTTTGCTGCTGCTAGGATGTCACTGATTGAGCGAAAGCTCCAACTGGTAATAAATTGGGTGTCCAGTTGGGCCAACATAAACGGTTTTCGATTATCCACCTCAAAGACCGTGTATATGTATTTTTGTCGAAATCGTGGTGTCCATCCAGATCTCGATTTATATTTAGCCAATAGGCGCATCTCGTGTGTGGAGGCCACTCAATATCTTGGCCTATTTGACAGCCGTCTTCCTTGGGTTCCACATTTCCGTTCTCTCAAAGCGTCTTGCAGGACGGCACTATCCCTTCTTCGCGTATTAAGTCACACCTCTTGGGGTGCGGACAAGGACACTTTGCTGCTACTTCACCGTACACTTATACTTCCAAAGCTGGAGTACGGCTGTGAGATATATTCATCCGCAACGGATGCACGCCTACGCAGGCTGGGGTCCGCTAGGCTACGGGTGCATTTCGGACATCTCCAACACCCAGCCTTCTAGTGGATGCTGGTTTCTGGCCGCTCGACCTCCGGCGCCAGTCTTCGATGCTCCGGTGTTGGTTTCGCACCCACCGTCTTTCCGATTCTGTCCCTTGTATGTCAATGTTGCGGGACTCGCGTTCGCAGACGTATGACACTAGACCGAGTCTACCTAAACCTTTTGGCCTTCGAGTGGCAAACCTAATAATGGATTAGTCCACCGACCCCACTCCCGTCTACTCTTTCCGGCTCCCACGAGTTGGTTATTGGCAGCTTCCGGTTGTTTCATTGTGCCCTCCTGCTATAAATGGCAATTAGGATTTTTTGCCAGCTCTGTCCATTCTGATAATATCCCCGTTTTTACTGATGGTTCCAAATCTGACTCAGGTGTTGGATTTAGTGTGGTTTTTCGCTCTTTTTATCGGTGTGGCAGCCTTCCTTCGGTAGCCTCTGTCTTTACTGCGGAGCTGTCTGCCATAGTTTTAGCTTTACGGATTATTTTTACTCTCCCGGTTTCGTCTTTTACAATTTTTAGTGACTGTCGCAGTGCTCTTACTGCTCTCTCTTGCACTGTCTCCCTTAACCCTTTGATTTTATCAGCCCTGGAGTGGCTATATCTTCTTACCCAACGAGGATATCGTGTTGGGTTCTGTTGGGTCCCTGGTCATGTTGGTGTTCCAGGGAATGAACACGCAGACCGCCTCGCTAAAGATGCAGCAAGTCGCGCTCCGTCTCCTTCCCCTGTTCCGTTTCGAGATATATTTCATGCAATTCGTGTGGCGATTGCAGCACTATGGCAGAGGAGATGGTTAACGGGGGTCGCAACCTTGAAAATGGGAGAGATTACTACGAGTACTTCCACACTCCCCCAGTGGACTTACACCCATGTCCGGGATCGCCGTGCACAGACTTTATTGGCGCGACTTCGTATAGGTCACACGTACCTTACACAAAGGTACCTCTTGAGTAGGGACCCTCAACCTTACTATGATGACTGCTTGGTGCCGCTTACGGTGCGGCACCTACTAGTGGAGTGCCCCAGTTTGACTGACTTAAGACACCGCTACCTCTAGTCGCGGTAGAGATAGCGGTGTCTATTATATCTCAAAGGTCCTCTGACCAGAGTGTCTGGCCCAGGGCCATGACGTTTTTAAGTTTTTGGGAGAAGCTGGCCTTCTCCCAAACCTGTGAATTTTATTTTATTATATGTATTTTAATGTTTTATTTAATTTTATTGTTTTTTTTTTTTTTTTTTGGTCACTTTAAATTTTATTGTTTTTACCCGTTTTTAGTCACTTTATCATTTTTCTTTTAGACCTTTTTGTTTTCCATTAGAAATTTTAGCGGCGCCATATGACCTCCTCCGTTGCGGCGCCTAATTTTAAATCACCGCCCCCCTACACCACCTTCTTCCTTGTCCCCTTTGGAAATTCCTGGTTCAAGTCTCCCACTGTGGCAATGAGGAGGAAAACTGCATTAACAGGCCAAAAAAATCCTGTAAAACAAATCCATAATTTAGATAGATAAAAGGGGCATTTCATTCTAATTGGCACTGAAAGCTGTCTAGGTACAATTCAGGAAAAATGCATTTTTGGCACAAAACAAATAGTATTAAGGTCACTAGTCTAACCTAACTTTGGCTATGAACCTATGTGTGCCTAACTCCTAACTGCTTTGGCAGTGCAGCTGCAGCATGGAATGCATAACTGAGAACAACAAAGACTGTCCTCAATGGAGTGTTTTATTTTCAATACTGTACTCATACATAAACCACCATATCCAGTGTATGGGAAATATGTAAACTTTCAGGCTTTATACTCTATTGAAAAGAGTAAGTATACATAAGCTCACTAGAGAAGTAGAACAACTTTCAATGACACGTTCACCTATAAGTACCCTAGCACTCCCTTAAGGTTACATTTATTCAAAGCACATAAAAACTACTGAAAATACCTTGGATTTACCTTACAATACTCCCATGCGCACTCTTAAACAAATTACCAATTAAAAATACACAAAGGCTGGAGAAAAGGAGAACGTAGGTGCTGTACCAATGACGCACTACGTTGTATCATGGCCAGAAATTAGTTAAAACACATACCTTTACCTGTTCCCATGGTGGCAGGGGGTGCTGTTCCGTCAGCCACAGGTGCTGGAGGGGATGTTCTTGCAGCCACAGGTGCTGGAGGGGCCTCTGCAGCAGCTACCATGGCGGTAGAGGCTGTGTCTTTTGCCCCTCAGAGGCTGTAGGAAGAAATGCGACACATATAACACCGTCTTTTATTGCTATAAATACTAATATTTTGGTCATATTGCCTTATTCCAGCATTCTACAAGGGATAACAGACTTACCACATTGTTTTTGATGTTCTGTGACGTCGCATAAGCTGTCAAAATAGCATTTGCATCCCCCATACTGAAAATATAGGGGTGAAGCAGCGGCCATCTTTGCGGTTTGTTGATAAACAAAGGTTGCCAGACACCACCAAACATTCACCTCCGAGGAGCGCAAGGTCCCGCAAGCTTCCGCACGCCAAGCGGTATGCTGGTTCCCCCCGATTCGGGGGAAGTATGCCATACTGTAAGCCTTACCGTACCCAACGGAACGCAGCCCTAACGTCCACCATTACTCATCTCTGAGACACTTGAATTTTTAGTTAGTATGTTTAATCTGTGTTTCAAAAATTTCAATAGTGTTTTTTTGTTGAATGGCTTAGCTCAGTGGCTTCCAAACTTTTTCTGGTTGTTACCCACTATTCATACAAAATATTTCTCCATGGCCCACTACCCACTGCAAAGCATGACTCATGACTACAATGACAAGTCCTACACTCATTAGGTCCATATATAAACCACTATAGCAAATACTGTAATTTTATTGATTCCATGCATGTAAATGGCCCCCACTGGCTGCCTACCCAGTAAACTCCATTGTTTTTATACACACGATATCCTCAGATTATGATCCCCTGGATTTTGTTACACTGCCCCCAAGAAGCCATTGCTTACAGTTTGGGAGCCACTGGTTTAGCTGTTAGTGGTTGATGAGTGGAAGAGGAGCATAATCTTTACAAAAGTAATGAATTGGTAGCATGATCAATACTTAGAATACATCAGTAGTTAAAAAAAAAAAAATATATCAGCATTTGGAGAAAAAAAAAAATATATCAGCATTTGGAGAAAAAAAAAAATGATTGAGTGTTGGCAACCTAAATGGAATAAATTAACACTATTACGGCAAAGAAAAATGTTACTTTCCATCAATGTTGTTTAAGCATGGTTTATCACAGTTTCATGTAAAACAAGGAGGGACCAGTTACCATGGTGAGAGCAACTGCAAGCCAGAGTGACATTAAAGTGGTGTAGAGATGCAAAATGTAAAAGAAGAATGTACAAGACTCACGTGATGCATCCCACTGGAATGTGGCTGCCTTTCTCCGGATGAATCTTCGTTCCGACTTGTCCTCGCCATTGACAAAACTTCCGCTGTTGAAGAAAGATTAGTCTCTCGTAGATGACATTGTCAGCCTCAAATTTCCTCCTGCAGCTGGCTTCATAATTCTCCACAGAGACGTTGGACCTGTAGGAGAATTATTGATATTGAGAATCATTGTTTATAAGTATCAACAAATAATTACAGAAATAGCAAGAAATCAATTCAAAGTTAAAAGCATAAGTTAATACCATAAAGTTTCAGTGCCGTACAAAAACAAAACTTAATGAAGGTGCTGGACTTAACAATAACTCATCAAATACCACATTAACTTGACTAACCGAACTAGGTAGGGTGCCATCTGTGGTCCCCATCAAGGGACATGAACTTAACAAACCTAACAAAAACAGGACCTATGCAGCATAACCAAACGTAACCGTAATTATTTCCTGTTTATAATAATATTTATTGTTACCAGGAATCTTACCAGAATGAGCTCCTCTGGGAAGGAGCTCCAAACATGCCAACATGCCACAGTTAGATATTTTTAATAACTTTAATGCAAGCGGATGCAAAATACTGTGGAATGTGTGTTGTAAGCAATTATGAGAATTTTTCAAAGAATAATAAATATTCAAACAGACTGTCCCCAAGATGAATTGCAAGAACTCTTTCAAACTGGGATAAGGCAGGAGCCAGGACAACCTCGGAGGGCAGAGAGTTCCAGAGATTAATAATTCTAATTGAGAACAACCTTTCGTGTAAGTCAATATATATATGAGGACACAAGTCCTGGCATCAGGCGTAAGAATAAAGAAATAAGTATATGCAATAAGTGTTCATCAATTAAATATTTTCCACACTGTTATCAGGTCAGCTTGGAGCAGCCTACCCAGCACTGAATACAGATCCAGACCAGAAAGACAACCGCTATAATCAATGTTGTGGTAACCAATAATTTATTTTGACCAACAGCACTGGATCCCTTCCAACAATGAAAGGTCTCCCTCATAACCTGTGCCAAACTACGGAACACAACTCTATTATAAGATTAATATGTGTAATGTAAAGAGAAATCATAAATGAGAAGTCCCGGTTTACTGAACTATAAAGGAGGTTTGAGGTGATGCAAGATGCCTAATTGGCAATATTGCAGATATGCTGATGGAATTTCAGTGGTATCAACCAACAATCCTAAATCTGTTGCCAAGGCTATGAACTGAATTAGATGGCCATTCTTGTAATAAGCAGGTCCTTCATGGGGTGCGGTGCCATAAAGAACCTAATAGCAACAGTTTTGTCAGTATTTAAAGTTTTGTCAGTATTTAACTTAAGTCCCCATGATTCAGCTCTGGATACAAGAAGGTATATATATGTCTCTCTGCAAGTTCTGTGTGCAGTAGGAAGTAATAATATTAGTCTGTAGTTATATTTTTTCATCATCAGCAAAACTTTTGTACTTGCAAGAGAAGACAAATTTATGTAAATAAGGAAAAAAATAGGACCCAGAACACAGCCTTGGGGACACCACTGCTCACATTGACAGGAAGACTTTTTTCACCCAGAGAAGCAGAGAGTTACCAATTCCTAATTAAGGAATATCTTTTTCAATTTCCAATGGCGGGGCGTCCTACCTCCTTAAACCCCAACTCACTGCATCACCTTCAACAGTTCTCATGGGCCAAAGACTGTCAGTGTGATTATTTTGAACCTACCAGACTAACACCTACCACGCTACATTTCTTACTGAAACTTTGTGAGTTGCAAAACTTTTACGCTTAATAAGACAATCAATCTCTACATAAACAACATGAGCCCCCCATCTGGTGCTCCTGGTATTGTTATATTAAGTAAGTATCCATAGTGGATTCAGGGGGCCACAGCCCCCATGATAAATTTGGTTAGGTTAGGCCCAGTTAGGTTTGTTAAAAAAAAATTATCAAATAAATAAATAAAACACAAGAAAACAGTTGTGATTAGTTCAAAATATCTAAATGAATATAAAATTTTAATAGCAGGTGTTTGGATTTTTATCTTGGTACCAAGAAGGTTGAGATACGTGCTGTTAGCATCACTGTCTGGTGATGATAAGTGGGCTATTCAACCTGCAGATATGGCTAACCATTTTGTTATTGCATTTTCAGCTGTCTTTTACAAATTCTTATTATAATAACTTTTTTCTTCGTGCTAATAGGTTTAGCGCTTTTAAGATTCAGAATACACTTTTTAAACTCAGGAATTTTTGCAATTTTGTTTTTAAAGTTAAGTGTCCCATGCTCTTAGCAATCTACACTGATCACCCTTACTGGATAGATTTGCGTTTCCTGACCTTTTCCACCCATATCACCCACTGTTATTATGTATAAGCACTCCACCAACCATTACTAATGTCCTGTTATTAAAAGGATAGAAGACAGTGAAGTGTGTGCATCAGTTCCCAGCACCCCAAGGGGATGCTAGTACCCCTATAATGAGTCTTGTTTAATTAACGAAGTTGATATAGTCTGAATGTAGTAATGTATTGAAGCGGGAACATAAGATTAACTATTAAACTCTGAAAGGCAGTTCAAATATAGAAACGGTTTAATGGTAAGCGGGGGTAGAGGCAGGACATGCTGGACACCGCGGGGCACCCCTGAGCCGCGGGATAAAACTGGTAGATAAATGCTATTTATGCACTTCCAATAAAAGAAAAACAATAAAAACAAGTACTCACGACTTGAAATCATCCATAATGGTCCTTTGGGAGAAGATGAAAGTACAGTGCAGGGAGAAGATGAAAGTATAGTGCAGGCTGAATATATGGGATCTGGCAATGAGATCACGAAAGGGTAGTGGCTCACTCGGTAACAAGAGAACCACTGATCATCAGCCAAACTCCTTGCTCGTCTGCTGAAATGCGTTGTGCGTCTGGCAGGGATTCCTCTTCTGGATAGGAAGGGAGGGGGAGGGGTAGACGATTATTCAAGGGGAATAAATCTGTGTGATAAAATGCTGTCTATTCACTTTCAATAAAAAAAAAAAAAAAAGAAATAAGTGCTCAATAATTGAAATCATCCATGAGAATTCTTTGGGGGAAAATAAAGTACAGTACAGTCTGCATATATAGTCTGGCACCGATTTCTCTTCTGCGCATGCGCAGAAGGGGGTGATACGATCTTTCAGGGAACCACAATCTGCGTCCTACACCGGCCCGCGATTTTTTTAAACATAGCTTCACTTGCGCATGCGCACTTGACTCACTCCCCTACCACCCACGGCAGGGCCCCTCCCCCCTACTCCCACTCAGTGCGTGACACTGTCACACTGACAGTCCATCTGTGGCTGTCGTGGTGGGGGTATTTTTCAGTAAGTCCAGTGAAGCAGTGAAAGAAAATGGATAAACTCATTGAAGAAGTACGGAAATACCCATGCCTGTATGATATGAGCTCCGAATGGTACAGGGACATAGGAAGGAAGGACAGTTGTTGAGAAGATATAGCGCAGACGCTACAAATGGATGGTGAGTAGATTTTATTTCCTAATTGATACAATACAATATGTATGATATAATGTTGGAATATCTTTTGTCTATGAAATGAGGCTACATTTAATGTTGTGACTTTGGATCATAAAAGTAGTATGTAACTTCAATTAAATGATATTCTCTCTCTCTCTCTCTCTCTCTCTCTCTCTCTCTCTCTCTCTCTCTCTCTCTCTCTCTCTCTCTCTCTATCGACGATTGACCACCATATCTGCCTGCCAGGGAACACTACCTTCCTCTGATAAAAAAAAAATATTCCATGAATTTGTTTCGTACTTCAAATGCCTCACGGGTTGAGTTATTACTTACC
>NW_025541692.1:433699-441139 GCF_017591435.1 Portunus trituberculatus
CCAAACCTTTATAGGTCTAGGGGATCTATCACAGGGAAAAAAAAAAAAAAGCTGTGTTTTTTCATTAGCCTTGTGGTGACTTCAAAACGTGTCAAAATTAATTCATATATTGATAGAAACAGGAAGATGCACGTATATATCTCTCTCTCTCTCTCTCTCTCTCTCTCTCTCTCTCTCTCTCTCTCTCTCTCTCTCTCTCTCTCTCTCTCTCTCTCTCTCTCTCTCTCTCTCTCTCTCTCTCTCTCTCTAACGAATCTCTCTCTCTCTCTCTCTATTCCGAAAGGACACAGATATTGTAACGAAATCTTTCAATTACAAAGTTATTCAGAAAGTGGGATACTATAAGCATAAAAATTGGAATAATATATATTTATTTATATATTTTTGTTGTTATTTCTTATATATTTACATATATATTACTTACATATTTTTTTTTCACTATAACAAGTAATTAGCATTCGTTTGCACTCCAAAAAATTGTGGTGACAAAGATATAATAGACACATACGTAAATCATATATATATATATATATATATATATATATATATATATATATATATATATATATATATATATATATATATATATATATATATATATATATATATATATATATATATATATATATCTTTATATTCGTCACCGTGCACAGTTTTATTTTGTCAGCAAATTAATGATTTGATGTTAACATAATATTAATATATTTTTTTTTTTTTTTTTTTTAAATTAGTATAGATATTTCAAAACTATATATATATATATAAAATATATGATTTATGTATCTTTATATTCGTATACCGTGCACAGTTTTATTGTGTCAACAAATATTTATTAGTATAGATTTGATATTCAGGAAATATATGTAGGCAATATTGTGTCAGCAAATAAAAAATTCAGGAAATATATGTAGGCAATATATAAATATATATATATATATATATATATATATATATATATATATATATATATATATATATATATATATATATATATATATATATATATATATTTTTTTTTTTTTTTTTTTTTTAATTCATATTGCCTACATATATTTCCTGGATATCAAATAATTAATATTTGTTGACACAATAAAACTGTGCACGGTGACGAATATAAAGATACATAAATCACGCATTTTTTCTGATAGTTTTGAAATATCTATACTAATTAATTAATATTTGTTAACACTTAACAAAATTGTGGTGACAAAGATATAGATATATACATACATATATCATGTATTTTTTTTTCTTTCTTAAATTTTAAGATTGCATATTACTTATACATATATTTCATGAATATCAGTTAATTAACATATGCTTATACTTACTAAAACTAGTTATCCATAATTAAGATGCTACTTATAATTCACTGTATGCGATTTCACATTCTTAGATGGTATATCTAAATACACATAACCTGCTAGACAAAAGTTGGTTTTAAATCACACTTTTCCTTTTACTTAACCCTTTAATGTAGCAGGAGTCTTTTCAGGTATTTACTAGCTATCGTCTCAGTTCAAGTATCTCCGGATGACATTTCTGAGTTTCTTTTTAATCATCTGCTTCCCTTCATAAGTCCAATGTACCCCATCTGACCTCAACAGCTCTTCATATACAGGCATGTTAAACTGAATGAAACTATCATTTGACAATTCTCTCTTTAGTTTACGATTTATACCCCTTTGAATATGACGATACCGGTCACTAGACACTGGGTAATCATCTGGGTAGTATCGTGGTTCCACCAGAACTATGATTACATCAGCTCCACAGTTTTCAACTATGGAGTCCCTGATGGACACTATATCGTCTACTATTTCCTGCACTTCAGAATCATCATCTATGTCATTAGAGCCTATCCATAAAATACACAGGTCATGTTCCCAATTCAGTACAGAGCACATACGCTCATCATTCCATAAATTATAAGCTTTACCTCCAGGACCTCTAAATATTCTAACCTCCGCTCCCCTCACTCCCAAATTGTTGGGAAGTTAACTGTGACCAACAAGTGACACGGACATGTGCATGGTTTCTCTTCCTTATGTCGACTGGTGTATCTGAAGCCAGAACATTACAATTACCATACTGATCATATTAGAGCATAATCAATATTCAATGTAAAATTTATAATTGATTACTTACCTACAAAATGAAACTGATGGATACAGTATAACTTGCTGTGGGGATGCCTATAATAGCTTTTATATTTCCAATAGCTCGCTTGCAACGGTGGCTGTTGACAGCTTATTGATGACTCGATCTGTAAAATTAATAGGGTATCATTAATTAGCAGAGTTGATGATTAGTCACTCTTAATTCTCACTGTTGACCCCAACAAATCCACTGTAGAATATAGTTAATCACCCTTATTATTATTATTTGTCTTCGGGTGAATAAAGATGGGTTTTCCTATAGTCTTTTGTTTAACAAAATACATTTTTCAAGTGGGTAACAACATGTTAACACCCGACCACGATAAATTAACTCTCTTACTCACACACCTTTCACTCACCTTCAGTGTCACCGTCAAGTGCGATCTCCCTTTCACGACAGTACGGCTAAAAGTATTTTCTTGTAACAGGGCAACGTCAGAACAGAACGGGAGCTGGTTGTTGTCTGATCTCCTGACTGATGAGATTCCACTGTCGAACTCTAAGTGTGAACGTCATTAACATAGATATGACGTCAATCGGAAGTAACAGGCCAATCGCTGGATTTTCTAACTATGACGTGCATTACCGCCTACCAATGGTGTGTCCATACCTAACGAGCTGAACAAGCAGTAAAACTTATCGTTGTTTACTGAACAAGCAAATTTATGATGGAGCGTTATATGACTAGTGGCGGCTGACACATATTTCGCCCTTTCATAATTATTCATGCCTTCAGTCTTGTTTATTCAACCACATTAGGTATATTTAAATCCATTGAAATATTCATTACAACTGTTATAACTTAAATTGTGGCTTATTGATATACGTGAGGGTGTGAGTGATCTCGGTGAGTGGCTACAGAGCAACAATGATGTGTTTGTTGTATGTAGAAATTTGGTGTGGTATGTAGAAACTTATATATATATATATATATATATATATATATATATATATATATATATATATATATATATATATATATATATATATATATATATATATATATATATATATATATATATATATATATATATTTATTTATTTTTTTTTTTTAGATGTACTGGTAACAGAATTTTGGCGAATACTGATACCGATACACAACTAATGACACTGATAATTAACAGTGCACTGGAAACCAGTCTATCAGATTGTTGTTGTGTCGTACGTACTGTTATTATTTTTTTTTTAAGTTTGACATACATAAACGAACAATAACTTCATTATTTCTCTCTGTCCTTCGTGCATTATTCTGAATGTTTTTACCATTTTTTAATATGCATTAATTAATATGTGATGGCTCTTAGCTGCCTTCGACTTTTCCAAAATGTCCAAGGGTGACCGAGCTCCAGGTGTGTGTGTGTGTGTGTGTGTGTGTGTGTGTGTGTTCGGGGGTGGAATGAGTATTTCCAGATGTGTGTGTGTGTGTGTGTGTGTGTGTGTGTGTGTGTGTGTGTGTGTGTGTGTGTGTTCAGTGTGTGTGTGTGTGTGTGTGTGTGTGTGTGTGTGTGTGTGTGTGTGTGTGTGTGTGTGTGTGTGTGTGTGTGTGTGTGTGTGTGTGTGTGTGTGTGTGTGTGATAGTTGTGCAGAGGGGAGTGAGTATCTCCAGTTGTGTGTGTGTGTGTGTGTGATGAAAAGAGAGAGAGAGAGATGAGAGAGAGAGAGAGAGAGAGAGAGAGAGAGAGAGAGAGAGAGAGAGAGAGAGAGAGAGAGAGAGAGAGAGAGAGAGAGAGAGAGAGAGAGAGAGAGAGAAAAACTTTTCCTTGTTTCAATGAAAATATTCGCTTTTCAGTAGCATGCAATACATTACGTATGTATTGCATTAATTTACTTTATTGCTATAAAGCATCAAAATTCTGCTTAATAGGATACCTTGCAGAATGTGGTACAAGTTACATATATATATATATATATATATATATATATATATATATATATATATATATATATATATATATATATATATATATAGAGAGAGAGAGAGAGAGAGAGAGAGAGAGAGAGAGAGAGAGAGAGAGAGAGAGAGAGAGAGAGAGAGAGAGAGAGAGAGAGCCACATCAACATAGCTAGCTCCAAGGTCAGCTCTTGCCTGGAACAGTATTACCTGTAGGTAAAAGATAAAAGAAAAATTAATAACAACACCTGCTGCCTTCCAGGTTATGTCTTCAAAGGCTAGTTGAAGGAAAACTCGGATTTAAAATCCATGGCCTTTATTAGCATCCATGAATAAGTTGTTTTCCTCAATAACAACTCTGATATGTATATAAATTAATCAAAAATATATTTTTTTATTCTTTTAATTGAAAATAGTTAAATATAAATTCCTGAAAATAAAAAAAAATCTAATATGCATCCTTACATAATTACATCTGAGAGAGAGAGAGAGAGAGAGAGAGAGAGAGAGAGAGAGAGAGAGAGAGAGAGAGAGAGAGAGAGAGAGAGAGAAAAAAATAATAATAACAAACACCCACATCAACACCTACCCATCCACCACACACCACACTACACATATATATATATATATATATATATATATATATATATATATATATATATATATATATATATATATATATATATATATATATATATATATATATATTCAGTCTTCCAAACTTTTCAAGAGGAGTACCCTACAGGTTCAAATTTCACTAATCATTATGAGGCATTACACTAAATTTCACAAAAGTAATATCTACTACATCCGTAAAAAAAAAAAAAAAAAAAAAATTGGAATCATACTATTTTCTTTTGATATCAACTAAACTATTGAAAATAATGTAAAGCATGATTCCTCAAATAAAAAAAATAGATATACAAAATATACACAAAATCACATCCAAATAAATAGATACATAATAAACGCACACACAAAATCAGTTAAATACATCAACAATATATAAATTCACAACAAATACATACATAATTAACACACATATCCCTTGTGGCATTCCAAACTTTACCAAGAGGGGGATCCATCCAGGATCATCTTTTCTGAGGCCTTGAAAATTATTTAAAACACAAGACGGTCAGGAGACGACAGTTTAGTCTAGGGCAGGAAAGGCTCGACTCCCATTCCAATTCTCAAGGATACCGCGATCGCGAGAGAACGTCCCGGACTAATCATGCCGTGGCCACACCAAAACCTTGTATCATTCTGCTTTACACAATGTATATAACATTCTACACCCTCAAGGAAAATCTGGAATTACAATATCTTCTTCACTATTCAGTATAGCAAAACACGATTCCTAAAACAACACAAAAAGGATAAATGCATACATGTGCTTACACAATATCAATAAATACATCAACAATATATAAATTCACAACAAATACATACATAATTAACACACATATCCCTTGTGGCATTTCAAACTTTAACAAGAGGGGGATCCATCCAGGATCATCTTTTCTGAGGCCTTGAAAATTATTTAAAAACACAAGACGGTCAGGAGACGACAGTTTAGTCTAGGGCAGGAAAGGCTCGACTCCCATTCCAATTCTCAAGGATACCGCGATCGCGAGAGAACGCCCCGGACTAATCATGCCGTGGCCACACCAAAACTTTGTATTATTCTGCTTTACATGATGTAACATCTACACCCCCAAGGAAAATCTGGAA
Source organism: Portunus trituberculatus (assembly GCF_017591435.1). Lineage (NCBI taxonomy): Eukaryota > Metazoa > Arthropoda > Malacostraca > Decapoda > Portunidae > Portunus > Portunus trituberculatus. The sequence goes on from NW_025541692.1 coordinate 439,481, forward strand.
TTACAATATCTTCTTCACTATTCAGTATAGCAAAACACGATTCCTAAAACAACACAAAAAAGGATAAATGCATACATGTGCTTATACAATATCAATAAATACATCAACAATATATAAATTCACAACAAATACATACATAATTAATACAAATATCACTTGTGGCATTCCAAACTTTACCAAGAGGGGGATCCATCCAGGATAATCTTTTCTGAAGCCTTGAAAATTATTTAAAAACACAAGACGGTCAGGAGACGACAGTTTAGTCTAGGGCAGGAAAGGCTCGACTCCCATTCCAATTCTCAAGGATACCGCGATCGCGAGAGAACGTCCCGGACTAATCATCCCGTGGCCACACCAAAACCTTGTATTATTCTGCTTTACACAATGTATATAACATCTACACCCTCAAGGAAAATCTGGAATTACAATATCTTCTTCACTATTCAGTATAGCAAAACACGATTCCTAAAACAACACAAAAAAGGATAAATGCATACATGTGCTTATACAATATCAATAAATACATCAACAATATATAAATTATCAACAAATACATACATAATTAACACACGGTCACATATATCCATCAAAGCCTTCCAAACTATTCAATATAGCAAAATATGACTCTTGAAATAAAAAATAAAAAATAGATATAATATCATATGGATATAAATTAATTCATAATAAATAAATGCATAATAAACACCTTAGAATGCCTAACTTCATAGAAGCTGTTTAAGTAAGAGATGAAATTTAAAGTCTGCAGTTTAGATTATCACCCACATTCTAGAACACTTCCGTGCTGCACGTTTAATTTTTTTTTAAAGGCTCTAGTTGAAGTGGCACAGGTCTTTAAAGATATTTTTGTAATTTCAGTGACATGTTAACAAGTCTTCTGCATTATCAACAAGAAAACAATTCTTTAGAACTCTGCTAATTGTCCTTTGAAAAGTGTTTCTGAATATAGTGCCATGTGTTGTGGGTGTGTGTAGCTATTTCAGAAATAGATGAAATGTGAAGTTTCTAAATTAGATTAGAAGTAAAGGACAGATCGAGAATACTTAATGTGGAAGAGCGGGGACATTTGAGTATCAGTGAAGAAGAGGGGATAGTTGTCTGGAAGATTGAGTCAAATTGATAGAAGAAGGAATTGAGTTTTTGAGGCATTGGACACTACGTTTTCTTTACCACAATCAGAACTCTTAGATACATCAGAAATCATGTGTTCAGTAGCATCCCTGCATGACCTGTTGATAGATGGAAGAATTGAGTTTTTGAGGCATTGGGCACTATGAAGTTTTCTTAACCACAATCAGAACTCTTAGATACATCAGAAATCATGCGTTCAGTAGCATCGCTGCGTGACCTGTTGACTTCCTGAAATGTTGGTGGTCTCTGAAAAGATGTAGAAAGGTTTAAAGTGGTGTTATTAGTGTAGGAGACATAACAGATCTCTACATAGTGTAACAGTCTCACTGGTAGTCCCACACTGGCCTTTAACTCAGTCGCCCTCTATAGGTAGTCAAAGGAAACAACTAAATGATTCAAGAGCTAGTTATCCTGTTTCTAATTGTACTCTATTATTATTCTTCATGCTATATTTTTATTTATCGAATTAAACGATCTTAAGAGATTTATTTAAAACATAAAACTAATTTA
>NW_025541692.1:441639-446639 GCF_017591435.1 Portunus trituberculatus
TTGTTAGTGACATAAATCTAGTAGCCTACTCACTTGTATGGACCATTCCATTTTGGTTAAATTTTTCTTCCCCTACGGGTTTCATTTCTAATGTTCCTTTTCAGCACTGACATCCCAGTTTCGATGTTGAAAGCACGGACTCCCTTCTTCATTCTGTTGTCATATTCCTTCTTCTGCCTTTCTTGAGCAGCCGTTTTTTTTTTTTTTTTCTCTTTCTTCTCCTTACGCTGCCTAAAAGAAAACCAGGATTAATAACAACATAAGAACATAAGAAAAGAGGGAAGCTGCAAGAGGCTGCTAGGCCTATACAAGGCAGTCCCTGTGTGCTGAAGCTATCTAATTCCATCTATCTTCCCCATCCATGAACTTATCCAACCTTCTTTCAAAGCTCCCTATTGACTCAGCCCTGACTACATGACCAATGGGACCGTTCCACTCATCAACCACTGTTTGAAAACCAGTTTCTTTGCATATATTTCCTAAACCTGAATTTTTCAAGTTTAAACCCATTATTTCTGGTTCTGTCCTTGCTACTGACATTCATGTCCCCTTTGTTAAAACCCTTATACCACTTAAATACTACATCTATCAGGTGTCCTAGCCTATGTCTCTCTAAGGAATGAAGGTTGAGTTTTTTCAGTCTTTCTTCATAGGGAATATCCCTCATTCCCTCTATCATTTTAGTCATCCTCCTTTGCACTGACTGCAACAGAGCTATATCCTTCCTAAAATGTGGGGACCAGAATTGTACTGCATAGTCAAGATGTGGCCTGACCAGCGCCAAGTACAATTTTAGTATTACTTCAGAACTCCTGCTTTTAATACTTCAAAAAATGAAACCCAGTACGTACTCTATTCGCCTCATTCCTGGCCTCAATACATTGCTTCCTTATACCGAGATCTGAGATAACTATGACTCCTAAATCTTCCTCATACTTCAAACCTCCTAGTACCACGTCATCTTTCATGTACCCATTGCCTGGATTATCTTTATCTACGCTCAGTAGCCTGCACTGCATTTGCCATCGATTATTTACCTATCCCATTTCTAGGTGAAGTTTCCAAGAAATTAGCAAGGGGTCTTTATGAAAAACTTACACAATTTTAGCGATAAACATTTCTAATTTCTTGGAAACTTCACCTAGAAATGGGATAGGTAAATAATCTATGTATAGGTAGTTTTTTTTTTTTTTTTTTTTTTTTTTTTTTTTTTTTCCGTTTTAAGGACACTCTGCCAACTGCCTTATGCTCGTCGGCTGTTTATTGTTTTACTTGTCCCAGTTGCCAGGCTGGGTATGTGGGTAGCACCTTGCGCTCACTTATATACCGAGTCAGTGAGCTTTTAGGTCAGTCTGCCAGAAGAGGGCGCCCGCTACACAACGCCCCGTTTTCCGCGATACGGGACCACTGCCTCTCTTGTAAGGTTCAACCCAATCTCAATCATTTTTGTATCCTTGCCACCTGTAATAGAAACAATTTAAGCCATCCCTCAACAATACTCTCTCAGCATACCCACTTAATATTGTGTAAATGTTTACCTTTGTATTTTTCTTAGTATTTTAACTTTGTTCTTTTAAACTTATAATTTTATCGTTTTCTATACCACTGAAGATGACATGAGAAAAGTGTCGAAACGTTTGGCTTATTAAAGATGTTGCTCATAGCTGCCTTTGTGATTAGTTTCCTGCTGAAAATACGGTTTCCTAGAAAACAACCTGTTTCGGATATTCACCCTTGCAAAATATACTAATTTTGAGAGCTATATATTATATTTGCGCATTATTGTTAACATTACCTGTTTGTGCAATTCTTCACGCTTTATTTCTTGCTCTTGGACATCCCTTGAAATGTCCTCAGGAGTGGGCTGTAATATCAAATGACAATCAGAATGCTGAAAATGAAAATGAAATCAAAGGTAAAATATCTAGGGGTAAAACATTAAACTCCATCCTGTGAAGGGAATGTAGTTTTGTAGTGTGGAGCACACTCCTTTAGCTGGTGCACACCGGAAACTAAGCTACGCAATGTGCTTACATGGCTTTCAATAACACCAGTACATTTTCAATTAGTTTGTTCAAACCAGCTGCAAAGCAATTTACACATCACAGAGAGGAGGTGATCAGACACATATAAGCTTGCTACATCTTAGGCTATATCATTGAATTCTAATTTCATCTTACTTCAACAATGTATGTTTTACTTACACAACTTTCATCATCTAGCTGATCATAGTTGTATTCAGAATCATCCTGAAAATTTGAAAAAAAATATCACAATTAGAAGTCAAACCAAAATAGTATGAAAAAGAAAAAGAAAAATATATGAAAATGTCTTTCTATTCAATAGCAATTATAGATTTAGTCTCATTTTGTGGGAATGAAACCAATGACACACCTTCCACAGTTGCTTACCATAAGGTTCCTATACTACCTCTTACTACACCATCTTTTTCGACATAATGTTAATAAACAATTCATGAAAGAAAATTAACATTTATTTTGGTATGTATATGTACTGAAGCATAACCCCAGAACTTTAGCGGAGTTTGTCCCTCTGTGGTGTGTTCAGTCTGTTTCTGCGGTAGTTATACAGAGGAGGCTACTAAATAAATAATAAAAATTGTGAAAACACAAAATTTCAATATATTTTGTTTCAATGTGTTATTCACAACCAAATGGTGCTACCGTACTTTATTTATTTTCAGAAAACTCTTTTTTTCATCCTACTGAACATTTTTTTTTTTTGCCAAATTAATCATCAACTCAGCATCATGATGTACAATTCTTTTTGTTTTTAATATGCTTTTCCTGTACCTCTCACATGACACTCCATCCCTCTTTAATAATCGTATATCAAATACTTTTCCTCACCTATTTACAGCCATCTCACCCTAATAATGCCAATTATAGTCAATCTAATATACGTATAGTCAATAGAGCAAATTTCTACATTCCTACACTCACTAAGACATTCCCTGCGATTGGCAGCTCAACGAACTCTCCCGCACTGCGATACAGATAAATTGGTGTCATGTCAGTGCTGGTCAAGCCAGCGAAGCAAGAAAAGAGTGTTGTCAGGGAGGACACCCAAATGAACTGGCAACCTCAAAGCGTTTTCCCACTGGTGGGTTGCATCGCATACCATGAAAAATCTATGACTTCTCTGTGATACAACCCACCGGTGGACATACTTTATTTGTCGATTTTTCCTTTCATAAATTTGTTTCTATATTTTTGTCTCTTTGTTTTGAATATTTAGAAAATGAATGCTACACGGCTTTATGGTCGACTTAGTTCAACAGAAGAGTGAGAAGATAAAAATAAGATAATAAAGATACTAGGGAAATTATGGAAAGATCAATAAAGAAAATTATTGAAGCTTATCAAGGAAAGTCCAATTGTGATATCTCAATTTGGATTATTTGTTATAGAAAAGTTGTTTTTCTGAAGGAAAAATGCATAATAAAGTTTTCTTATATGTATTAGAAAAAGTATTTTTTAGTTACTTTTTTTATAGTAGATATTTTTTTTATTTATTATGTTTTGTTTCTCTACCTATGTTTATTTATATATGCAATTCAAAAGGGTCACTAACGGCAGCTTTTTATTTGTAATTTGGCCAAATAATATCAGGAAAATATAAAAATCAATAAGAAATAATTTCAGCTTTTCAAGGAAAGTCCAATTGTGATACCTGTTTTAATGATTTCTTATAGAAAAGCTTGATGTTCTTCTGAAGGAAAAACATTTTTTTTTTACATGTGTTAGAAAGAAAGTATAGAAAGAAGAAAACTATTTTTCAAACAATTTTTACATAAAATGAGATAGGCTTCATATTATTTATGAATCAGTGTATACCATGTCCTTCTACATTTAACTGTTTATTGCAATTTTACTATATAATGTAATTTCTATTAACTACAAGGAAGTGTGCGTGCCTGCAGCCTACCTGTTGATCGTACTTTACACGTGTTGAGTCCCCAAATTGTGACAATGCCACGTGTAAGTGGTAAAAGAAAGACTCAGGTTGAAACAGCTCGCCAGAAAGCCTTGAAAAGGTGGAAAAGAGAAGAAAGTGAGGAGCCTGAGACACGTGGTGGTAGTACTGGCGAGGTTTCCACCTCCGCCGCCACCACCCCTGCCACTCCCGACCCTCACGTGTCTGCTGCAAGCTACAGGCATAGTCTCCTGCCACCAGAGGAGAGTGAAGTTCACCAAACTAGTGAGGATAGTGCCTTGTTAGTGATATCATTACAACGACTGCAAACAATTTTCAATTTGGTGAAATGTGAATGTGGCAACGGAATCACCGCAAAAGTGACAAGTTATTTGTTTGATTGTACTATAAATCTTCGGTGTGACAAATGTGACAGTGTTGTTCACCATTCAGAACCTATCAGTGATATGTTATATATTCTAATATGATAATAACGGGACCAGGAGCCTGTAAGGCTGACAGGCAAGTGAGAGTTCACCATTCAGAGAGGCTATATAGACGACATTCCCATGATGTAACATGGCCTGAAACTATCTAAACAGCCACTACCAGCCTCCAAACAGTTGTCAAGGGATTATGTAAGTACATATCTGAGTTTGGTACATATTGGAGTGAGTTATGTGGGGTTTTGAAGATGTTCACAGAAAATGCGTTTTCTCGACTTTCAGTTTTTCAGCATATATTGTTGAATAACTTTTTCAGTAATTGGTCAATTTCAAAACTTTTGCAGCAAAATGATCAACAACCTCATCTTAACAAATGCCAGCATGATAATGCATGAACTCACTCAAATAAATTTACAACAGGCTTATAAACTCAAATTTTTTATGAAAAAAAGGTAACAATTTGGCGTGTAATGAAATTTTTATAACATAGGTTATGTGTATGCCGATGCTGACATTTATTTGTTGTTATGTATATTATATGTTAAAATGTGATGTGAGTGAAAACTGTTGTATGACATGCAACAGTAGATCGTAACTGATGATCAATCAGTGGGTCGT
>NW_025541692.1:451639-464870 GCF_017591435.1 Portunus trituberculatus
AAAAAAACATGCTTACCATTTAGGTGAGGAGATTGTGGCAGAACAGCTACAGATGGAGTGTGGGAGAACTCAGGATTATCGCCTTCATCTGTATAAGTTTACGAGCATACTAGTCATTTTGAGTTTGTCTTGTTGTCATAATGAATTAATTAAGGACACATATATGAACAAACCATTCTGTTCAATTGCCAGCATAAGCTATTACAAACCAAAGAATATAATAACGTATAAGAAAAATCTTACCATCAGCTTCATCTGAGAAGTCATATCTAGCAGGCTTTTTGGTAACTCTGCTTTTTGGACCTTCAGGTTCTGTTTCAACATTTGACGTAACCTCTGCTCTCCTGGACAGTTCCTGGGCCTTGCTGTAGGTTTCTGTGGCGCAAAAAAAATTTACGTATGTAGTTTAAATTTTCATACATGGCATTACAAGCATAAAATTATTCAGATGTTAATAATAATTTACACCTGTCATACCTGCAGATGAAAAATCCTTATCTCGTATGAATTCCATTTTTCTTTATCTGGGATTTCTTCCTTTTCACCTTGGCTGCAGCACCTGCCCTTGGAGGCCAGTAACAAAACAGACCCTGAAATTAAAAGATTAGCACACTGTTAATATCAACGATGCATATACAAAACCAAGATTTATATTTCAAGTACTTATATCTTAACTGTCAGAGAGTATTTGTATAACGAGCAAGATCATCTGTCTGTTACTCCTTAAACCCGTTAGCATGCACCATCAACATCTTTAAAGGGAAACTCACTTTTTCTTTATGCATTATCCATGACTTGGGAACAACTTCAACTGCCTTTTCATCCAGAAACTCCACAACTACAAATGACATCTGTTAAAATATATTTAAAATTAATGATACATTTCCATGATCACAGGCAGCAAATTCTACACTGTAACCATTTAACATTCAAACTTTTCTACTTAAAAGTTTCCTCACCTGATAGTTTTCAGAATTCATGCAGTATTGCTAGGATTTTTGTGTGTCTTCCACTTCTACTATGTACCATAATTGCCTTTGTTTTTAGGTCGCTTTTTTTAATAAATTTCATATAACTTTTTGCTGTATTTATCTGATAAACTCCAATAATCTTGGAATCACATGGGTCATTAAATGCTGATTCTGTTCTGTTGTACACTCTGCACAGTATTTTCTGGTTTCCTTCATCATCTCTTTGGTGTGATAAGGCCACTGCTTCACAACAAGATGAATCATCCAAAATATATGTATTGTCAGGTTTGTTAGTGCAGATGATTTTCTTAAACTTTGCAGGTTTCATTTCACCTGGGTCATTCTCCAGTTCATGAATTCTTTTTACAACTTGTGATAAAGCATTTTTTCCTGATCTAACCATTTTCTTCAGTTTATACAGATAGTTCTCAAATGGAAATGCTGCACAGACATCCAAGCTTCCAAACCAACCAGCATCTTCTGCAAGGTGAAGCATGCTATGGACATTGTACACTAAGAACTCATTGCCATAGAGTTCCCGACCTCGTTTAACAAAATACACCAGTAGTTGGTGAGCATAGCCCTTATGCATCTGAATAAGTCTTGGTGACACAAGAATGCACAGAGCAACAGAAAGAGTCATAAAATGAGCATAAAGGTCACCTCTTAGGCTGCCTTTAAGAACAAGTTTGCCAGTATACAACAAAAACTGTCTGAATTCGGTTGCCTTCCATCTGTCAATTTCAGAAGGCTTCTAGGTTTTCGTGCAAAGTTGCTGGGGACAAACTGTTGCATTTCTAAGAGTTTCTTGTTGATTTCTTCAACATGCCTCTGCGTAATCCTAGTTTCTTTTTTCCTTTTATCCATATCAGGAGTAAGCGCCTCATCACACCAAGGCAGGCTTGATGCATGTAATCTATTGGAAATGATTTTATTAGATCCACAGGAAGAGCTGTAAAAGGGGAAACCCCACAATGGTGCTCTTCTTGAATCTGGTCTCTAAATGACTCATTAGTGCGCAAGACAATATTATCAATTTCCTGATAGGTAAGCCTTCCATACCAAACTCCTTTTTGTGTACACTTATCGCATCCATAGTAACCTGAATATTGTTTAGTGGCTTTAACCATTGCTCTTGCAGGGGCATCACAAACGATGCTTTTCAGTGTTACATGTATTTTAAACTCCTCATACTGAATGCCATGCTGCAGTATGTCATTCAGCTCTCTGATCGTGTCATTCAAGAAATCTAAATTGCATGGCTTTGACGATCCACACGTTAAAGCGACAGGAAAGACAGTTACTGGCTGAATCATGATAGCACACAGCACTGGCCACATGCATGTGTTTGAGCTTTTAAATAGTGGAAGGCCATCAATATTGAGGGACACTTCCAGATTTTGTGTATTTTGTTTTGTTTGTCGAGGATATTTTTCAAAATTTTTTAGTAATGATTCTTTGAGTCCCAAATAAATGTAGCTCATTCCAGATTTGTCTTCAATCTTCACATTTCTTTCAGTTTTCAATAAGGTGCGAGCAGATAAGGGTAGAGAATTATGGCCATTTGATCTTAATAGCTTTAGCAAATCATCAGCAGCATTGTGTTTTATTTGGTGTTTATTTATCCAAGATATTAGGTCACTTGAAATATTTCTTCCTTCATCTGATGACAATGAATCAGATGAATAAAAGGATTTTCTTCAATCAAACACCATGTTTCATCACCATCCTCACTACTTTCTGTACTATGTGGTGCTACATCTTCCACAGACAAGTCCTTCGCATTTTCTGAAGAGTGAATTATATCTGCACATAAATCAACAGAATCGTTACTGTCACTGCTACGGTCTTTTGTTGAACATGTTGCAATTTTTTTTGCAAATCTTTTTCTAGCTATCCAACTTCTCTGATATTGCTTTCGTTTTTCCTTTCGATCCATTTAAAACCTGGAAATCAAAGAAATGCACTAGTTTCATACTACAGATATTAGTTACACTGAAAAAAGTTGGGTGAGATAAAACAAATATCTTTTATGACTTAAAAAACATTAATGACGGAAGACGCATTGATTGCTGTACAGATTTAGGGTCAGCTAGTGGCCGAAGAATCTTTTGGATATCGATAAAATTCATTGGGGTGTCATTGAAGTATCTTTGAACATCATTGGTGTTCATTGGGATAACACTGGGTTAACTGAAGGCAAAGTAAGTAAAAAAATTATAGATGTTAGTCTACATGTTAACTACTTTAATTGTAATGCCCATGCATGTGTGTGTGTGTGTGTGTGTGTGTGTGTGTGTGTGTGTGTGTGTGTGTGTGTGTGTGTGTGTGTGTTCATAGTGCTTAAATACAAAACATTACCTTAAAAAAACTCGTTTACTTGAAACCAGAATGGCAGGCAGGTACAGAAGCAAGGGCAAGTACAGCTACACCAAGGATTATGGCATTCACACCCTTGGGATATGTAGTTAATTATGGTGGAAATTGTATTCTGCAGCTCCAGAGAACAGCTGATGCGTAGAATGACGTATGTGCCATCAAATGATACACTAATGTTCATTGCAGGGATCCCACTGTTTGAAGCTGTTGTCTTTGTCATTCTGTCAGTGGAAAAAAAAGACTTACAAGTTCCTGGATTCTTACTTTATAATGCCATCCTCTTATTATAGATAAAGCTACTTACTGTCTGTCAGGCCTAAAAACCTCCAATATATAAAAATTACATAATTACACCTCAGCCGCGATGTTACCAGGCCACACACAGACTACGTGACAGCTATACACTTATATAATTCCAACCGCGCACTTAAAACACCAGAATATAAGTAAACTAAGTGAAAATGTGTAACACTAAATCACACATAAAACCACATGTGATTACACCAAAATTATGTTAGATAACAGCTAGCCAGACCACGTACGTGACGCCTCTACACACTTAAATGCTTACAAAACATGCACGCACTTAAAAAATCATTATGGCATTCACACCCTTGGGATATGTAGTTAATTATGGTGGAAATTGTATTCTGCAGCTCCAGAGAACGCTTTAAAAAGTATTACACTCCTCTAAATCACGCATGAAAACCAATTATACCACCAAAATTACGTCAGATTACAACCAGGCAACGTAAAGTACCATTATATAAGTAATCTAAGTTAAAAAGGTTTAACACTCCTGTAAATCACACATACAAAACCACACACTTTCCTGACCTCACTCGGGTCGGACGTGTGACCTTGTGCGCTCTCGGGCAGCCACGGCCAGCCTGTTGGCCTCCCCCCCTCCCCCTTTGTATAAGTTATTAATAGGTTAATTAGTGCTCGCCATAGTGTTATAATACAAACAATTTTGGATATTATAAGTGAGTGCACGTCTGGACAAACAGTGAAATGAGTGTTGCAGTGCTAAGCTACGGACGCAATGCCCTTCTGCGCCGTAGACGTGAGGCTGGGTACCCTCCATCAGAGGTCATTCAACGCCTCAAAAACTTAGTTATTTCGGAATCGTGGATCCAAGGGAGGAAGGAGTGTGGTGCGTCCCATAAAAGTGATCACATCTACCGTAATGAAGGGGCGGAAGGTTGAGGAGAGGGAATACAAACACTTCGAAGTTCCGCGCGTGTGGTATAGTCTTCCCTCTCTCCTCCTTTCCAACGTGACATCACTGGCGAACAAGATGGACGAGTTGATAATAGTGTCAGTGAGATCTAACTGTGCAGACATTGTGGCGATCACGGAGGCGTGGCAGATTACTCCTGAGGTGTGTATGATTCAAGATTTCCAGCTGTTCCACCACCTCAGGAATCAACGCAGGGGGGGAGGAGTGGCCCTGTTTTGCCGCTCTGACCTCAGCCCCTCACACCTACACGTCGACGTCCCCGCCGGATTGGAGGCCCTGTGGGTGAGGGTTACCCCTGCCACCCCGCAACACAGCCTCCATCATTGTGTGTGTTGTCTACCACCCTCCACGGGCCGCCACTGCACGGTTGCTCACTGATCACATCATCGAGACTGCTGATGCTTTACGGGTGAGATTTCCTGCTACCAAGCTGGTAATCTGTGGGGACTTCAACCGCTTGGATATCAGTGAAATCCTGCACCAGCTACACCTCACCCAGGTCGTGGACTTCCCACCACCACCAGTCCACCCTCGACCTTATCATAACAGACCTGAGCCAGCAGTACTCGCCTCCCAAGCCACTCCCCCCCATGGGACGCAGCACCCACCTCTCCATCCTGTGGACACCCACCCCCACCACCTCGGTTCCCAGGTCAACTGTCACCAGATCCCACAGGCCCATGCCTGACTCCGCCATGAGGGAATTTGGGCAGTGGCTAACACTTCATCCGTGGACCGAGGTACTGGAGGTGGAAGACGTCCACACAAAATGGCGGAACTACTTCACTACCACAACGGAAGCGTTCCACCACTACTTTCCCACCAAGGACATCACAGTAGACCCATCTGATGCCCCTTGGATGACGCCCTGCATCAAACGACTCCTTCGTCAGCGTGACAGGGTTTTCCACTCTAGCCCTGACCAGTACAGGAGTTTAAGGAACAGAGTTATCAGGAAATTAAAAAAGCCAAGGCAAGCTACTACCCAGACAAAATTCACCATCTCAAGCTTACTAACAACAGACAGTGGTACGACAAGATTAAGTCTTTGTGTGGTTTACAAAAGCAAGCCTCTTCTTTCCCCTGTGTTTCACACCTTTCACCTGACAGCGCGGCCGAAGAGATTAACGGTCACTTCGCTGCGATCTGTCAGACACTCCCTCCCCTTCACTCCACTACTCTCCCAGCCTACCTCCCTGCCTCCTCCCCTCCACCCCTTGTCCAGGAGGTTGATGTTTACAGGAAGCTTCTTAAATTTAAACTAAACAGATCCACCACTCCCACTGACCTCCCCATCAAAATTTACAGAGAATTTGCCCCAGAACTTGCCACACCCCTTTGCTCTATCATCAATGCCTCCCTTGCTCAACATTCCTGCCCCGATGACAGGAAGACATCTTACGTCACCCCCCTCCCCAAAATTTCTAATCCACAGTCACTGAATGATCTAAGACCAGTCGCCATCACCCCTATACCCAGCCTTATCTGTGAAGATTTTGTTTTCGACTGGGCCTATAACAAAATTTGTAACTCTATTGACACACAACAATTTGGCAATATTAAATCCACCTCCACATCTCACTACCTTGTTAGCTTCCTGGAATTCGTCCACAGCCACCTGGACAAACGCAACACTTCTCTAGCTATTGCTTTTGTGGACTTCAGAAAGGCCTTTGATCTTGTTGATCACACTGTTGTGATAAATAAAGCCATCACTCTGGGCCTCTCTCCTACCTGATAGCGTGGTTGGCAGACTTCCTCACGGGAAGGCGTCAGGCCGTTCGTTATCAGGGCTCTGTCTCCTCTTTCCAACAGCTCACATGCGGGGTCCCTCAGAGGACCAAGATGGGTCCCCTGTGTTTCCTCATCCTTATCAACGATGCTCTCGTCCACACCCCCCACCGCTGGAAGTATGTGGACGACTGCACCGTGGACGTACCCGTCAACAACACCAACCCAGACTTCTCAGCACTGCAGTCCACTCTAAACCAACTACAGACGTGGACGGAGGACAACAAAATGACCATCAACCACACCAAGACCGTGGTGATGCACATTTGTACCTCCACAGCAGCAGTCCCCCCTCCCCAGCTTTCTGTGAGCCCTCACTCCCTCCAGGTGGTCCGCAGCACCAAGCTTCTAGGTGTCTTGGTGGATGATCAGTTAACATGGAAGCAGCATGTTTCCAACATCATCAGGTCAGCCTCATATAAAATCTATTTACTGCGCCGACTCATGTCCCTGGTAGCACCGGCAGATGAGCTGAGGGGAGTGTACCTCATCTTTATACTCCCTAAGCTCATGTACGCCGCCCCAGCGTGGTCCTCCTCCTGAACCTCACACAACGACAACAGCTGGAGAGGGTTCAGAGGAGGGCGTTCAGGGTCATCCTTGGGCCTGCCTACAGGTCCTACGAGGACGCCCTGACCTGCCTGAGTCTGCCGAGGCTGGCCACAAGACACCAGGAAGCCTTGGAAAAATTTGGGGAAGACTGCTGCGTCATCCACGTCTCCGCCACCTGCTACCACCCGACGTGCCTCCCCCTGCTCGCGCCACCCGACACCATAATCGCGTGGCGCCTTTGAGAGCACCGCGCACGGATCGGTACCGGCTCAGCGCGGTGCCCACTATTGTGCGAGCTTTAAATAAATAAGTGAATTTCTAGGTTAAGTTTATCCATAGTTAGGTTAAGCATTTTTAGTTCATTGTGGTAATGTCCCACCCCCCCTGTACATTTTCAGTGTATTTTTTTTACATTGCCTAATTAATAAACCGTTTATTATTATCATTATTATTACTACACCACCAAAACTACGTTAGATTACTTCATCAGCCATGGTATAAGTTTGCGCAAGGACAGACAAACAGGTACCAATCATGTACTAGAATATGGGGCTTGCGTTAAAATATATCCTACGCACGTTAATTTCACCTCTTATATGTAACTTGCACGTCTACTTAAGCCTTGGACACTCCAGACTAAGTTAGAATGGTGAATAATGACATGGAAAGTGTAAAAATTGTGATACACGGCGTGCATTGTTAACCCACGCTGTCCCTCGCCACTACATTTTCATCACATTTCACCTTCAACACAATTTACAGGGATGATCTGCCGCTCTACCTAATCCCTGAGCACTTAATGTCATGTGTGTAGGTGTAACAAAGGTGGGGGAAAGGTGTAAATGACGTAAAAAAGATAAAAACTCACCACATTATCCGTGGCGGGTAAGCACATGCAGCAGGCGGCGGAGGAACGTACGGGAGAGTTGCCGCTGATCGAACACTTTACAAACTATTAATGTTTATTTCGTCATATTTATATATATTACTGTTATTCTTAGTGTTTATCACGTTTTAAATTACACTGATTTGTTTTCCGGAATTGTATTTAACGTGGAAGATCTTATATACGGGGTTCTGTGCATGCTGCGTCAGCTGAAATTTAATCCCCGGCTGGCTGGCGGGAAGAGTGCCGAGGCAGCAAATTTTAGCGTAAACACCTCCGACGCTGCTTCGTCCTTCCTTCCTATATAGAGGGAGGAAGCCATTATAACAGAAAGGAGAGTAATAATAATAATAATAATAATAATAATAATAATAATAATAATAATAATAATAGTAATAATACGCATGACAGGTTCTTCATATATAAATATCAATATATATAATATATATATATATATATATATATATATATATATATATATATATATATATATATATATATATATATATATATATATATATATATATATATATATATATATATATATATATATATATATATATATATATATATATATATATATATATATATATATATATATATATATATATATATATATATATATATATATATATATATATATATATATATATATATATATATATATATATATATATATATATATATATATATATATATATATATATATATATATATATATATATATATATATATATATATATATATATATATATATATATATATATATATATATATATATATATATATATATATATATATATATATATATATATATATATAGAGAGAGAGAGAGAGAGAGAGAGAGAGAGAGAGAGAGAGAGAGAGAGAGAGAGAGAGAGAGAGAGAGAGAGAGAGAGAGAGAGAGAGAGAGAGAATCACATGCTTAAGTCAATGTTGAAATACAACGTTATATAAACGTTCCACAACCCCCATAAGATCTTTCTTATTACAGCATATTTATTAAGATCCTGTATCATCATAATTATATTGCACAAAGTATTTTAACAATATACCTAAAACAAGAAACACCTTATAGTTTTGTTAGGAGGATGACTTCCTTTGATGATCTCATCCTTCATATCCTTCATTGTTACCTTTCAAAGCGCAAGTCGATGGTGAAACGTAACGTTATGGAAACATGATCGTTACGTTCAACGACCTCAAATTTTTTAACATTACAGTACATTTAGTTAGGTCATACATCATGAGAAACAAAGTATTAACATTCAAAGCACAAAAGTGCATTAAACTTTTTTAGGTGGATGGCCTTCATGGATACTACGTGGCTCTTACGTGAAAAAAATTCACCTTATTTCATTACAGTATATTTATTTAGGTCATACATCACGGGAAAACAAAATATTAACATTGAAAACACAAGACATGCCTTAAACTTTGTTAGGTGGATGGAATTCGTGACGTGGATACTACGTGGCCCTTACGTGAAATAAAAAATTCACCTTATTTTCACCATTACGTCACGTGAAAATTACGTAGTGTGTTTGCTGGGTTTGCAATATTTTCTTTTTAGAGAGAGAGAAGAAAAAAATGTAATAGTGATTTATTTACTTCACCTTCATTTCATTGGAGAAAAAAAAAAAAAAAAAAAAAACGTTTAATGGTCAAATACCCTTGCTGATGACAACCACAGTTATACATGGTGAGCCTAGTCTATGTCTATAACTTGGAAAACAGCAAATGTGTATCAGTGTTTACTCTTGTAACCTCTGAATAAACTTTCAATACAGCAAGTAGTTTTATATAAGAGTGTTCCTTCTAATTAGAGGTGAAAGTAAAGTTAGGAGCAAGTGCTATGTAGTGCGTGGCCTCTACTGAAACGTCACACTATGAACAAGTGGTGGACAGAATCCAACAAATGGGGCCTACTGTGAAAATTTTGTTATTTAAGTTAACCTACCCAGGAAATGGGTCACACATCCCTAAATTATACCTGGTACCCATCACTGTAGAGTGGGTAGAGTCTTAAAATTTAAGGAAAAAATGGCCTTAAAAAAATACTGCCCTACCCAGGGACAGAACCTGTAATCTCTCGGTTGTGAGTTGAGCATGCTAACCACTGCACCACAGGACCACCTCTCCTAACCTTTACCCATGGAACTTAAGTTACAAGGTAGCAGGTGGTTTTATGTCAGTGTTTCTTCTAGCCTTAGCCTATTCCTACAAGGCAGTAGTAGTCCTTACAAGTACACTATAACTCCAGGCCAGTGTACCAGGGAGCAATGATGGATAAGAGGCTCCATATAATTTAAAAAACACACCTCTCCCAAACTGCAAATGCAATTTTATTATCCTGACCATAGGCGGATTTAGGGGGGCATGGGGCCATGCCCCCAGAAGCTTGATTGGCGCCCCTAAGAGGCCAACCTTGCAATTCAGTGGGTCAGATTCCCCATTTTCTCCACAATGTCCCTGGAAATTACAATTGAAATTGAAATGCATAATATTTCTTGGTTGCCAAGGAATAGGATGCATTCTGCATTCTAATACTAATTTGATTTAGCGACCAAATTAAGCGATAATCGTGAGAGATGTCAAATCTTTAATAATAATAAATCAGCTGAGCAGCAAGCTGCCAGCCTGCCAGTCATTCGTCGGCGTTCAGCTTCCATGTTGGTTGTCTAGTGGGCAGCCACTTAGCCGCCAATGACCACTAACTTCTACAGTTCTCCCCTCTCGGCAAGTTTCTACTCATTTTTAAGGTTAGTACCGACTGCACTAATAATTACCCCGGCTTCTCCTATATTATGATAATGATGAATGTGCAGCTGTAGGCTACTAGGCCTACTCTTATTTTTATTTATATGAAGTTCAAAACTGCATTAGGCGTGCTGGAACGCACAACAACTGAGTGTTCGTTTTTGTGGCAGAGTTTGTATGCATGATTTTATTAACTCTAGTGTACATACTAGGTTATTGATTTATAATTTCGAACCTGTAAGTCTTACTAATTTGTTATAAAAGAAATAGTATAAAGCTATGCCACGAAGGAAGTCAATAAAGGAAGCTGAAGGAAGACAAAGTTGACTACAGACGAAATAGACGAACGATTCAGCAGAGGCAAGATTGCCAAGATGGCACTTTTCATTAGATATATAATTTGGGTTTGATCTCTAACAAATTTTTGTAATATTATAATTATAGCTAGGCTATATCACGTGTTTAAACTAAAGATGATTAAAGTGTAATTGAGAACCAAGTGAAGTCGATTACATTATTATTTTAATCTAGCGCATTATTAGCGGTGTAATTCCAATGTTCTGCTATTGACAACCCTGCATGCGCTCAGCTGATCAAAGACTGTAAACAGATTCGTGTGTGTTTTCAGAATATCGTCTACTTTTGTTTGTTTTCTAATCCAGAAAGCTTGTTTCCTATCTCTTCGAGTTATCCCCAACATTACCCTCTCCATTCCTCTTTGGGAACAAGGTATAAACAACCATATTACATTTTTATCAATAAATGTAAGATGAAACATATCATCACTCTATGAGCATTGTTCATTTTCGTTACTGGTAGCCTAACAGTTCCTTTTTCCAAGATTATACATCATGGGATGATGTACAACCTGCATATGCCAAATATGTCTCGCTGATGAAAACCAATCCCATAGAATCTTATGTAAGAGATGAGTTCAAGATTTGGCAGAGACATTGGTCATCATGTGAGAAAAAAACAACAACAGCAGTGGCAACAATCAACGAGTGTAAGGGTATGGAAGGGGTGTTTCCCAATATGATGACTCTACTAACTCTCTTGGCCACACTTCCTGTGTCAACTTGTGAGGCAGAGAGGATGTTCAGCAAGGTTGACCGTACGTGCTCTGCTATCAGAAGCACAATGTCTGAAGAGAGATTGGAGGCTCTAGTTCTGCTTCAAACTCACCGAACTCGTCTTCCTTCTACAGAAGCAGTAATAGACAGATTTTCCATGTCTGCTCAAAGGAAATTATCATTTACTTTATAGAGGCTTCATGAGAGTGATGACACCCAAATTCATTGCTGACTTGTTGCTCATAAAATTTATTGTATATATTTGCTTTGAAGTCCAGATTCTAGAAGAGATTTTGATTTAATTTCAGTTTGGTTTGGTTGTGTTAATAAGGAGAAAGGAAACTCTATGTTACAATTCTAGTCCATTTTCAATGTAGTTCATTTTATAATAACTAGAGAAAAGTAGAAAACCAAGATCTATTTAATCCTTGAAATTATATAATAACTAGGGAAAGTCATGATATATCTAGTCTTTGAAAGTATAAAACTTGCAAGTAAAATGATTATTTATTTCTTAAATGTACATTGATTATGATTGATATTTATTTCTATAAATATTTTGAATTAGAAAGTATTTTATTTGACCTATTGCAATTTTCTTGTGAACAAATACTAAATGACATTTCTAAATAGCAAAAAAATTATTGTTGAAACACAGGATTTTTTCTGAGAGCCATTGCTCAGGTGGCTCCAAAAAACACATAAAATAGCTCAAAATCTCAAAATTTTCTCAGGGGGGCTGGGAACCCCCCAGCTGATAGGGCTCGCTTCGCTCGCCAATTCCTCTCGCTAGAAAAAAAAACGCCCCTATCCTCATTGGCCCCCCAGAAAACCTCTCTAGATCCGCCTATGATCCTGACCAGAACAAACTGCATAAATTTGTATTACAAATAGTGATACGCTGTATATGCTTACAGAAACCTGATAGTTTTATGGATAATACTTACGTAGTGTTTGACATCTCTCATACTTCTCCAGTAGTACACTGCGGCAACCCTGTTGTATGTTGCCAGCATACCACTATCACCTGAAGTCGGGCTACTGTGGTGAAACCACAGCACGTCTGCAAGCTTCTCCATGGTGCGTATCACTTCCCGCCGCTTGCTGTCACCCACTCCAGTATAGTACAAGATCTTCTCTGCAAATATAAATGCATCATGAAATAAAACCTAACCAGAATTTGCATTTGTATGTAGAGGTAGAGCAGAACTTAATCAACTAATTGCTCTGGTTACCTGTCACTCTGTTTTACAAAATAATTTGAATAGATATCAATCACTGCATATTGAATCATGTCAGTAAATTAGCATAAATATGTATGCTTTCAGTGTGGTAATTTCATTCGAGCATATATAAACACTATGCGTTAATGACGATGTCATCAGAGGTGATCAGGATTGAGGAATTGGAGATGAGTACACAATTTGATATGAACAACTTGTAGAAGTAGAGGAGAGCAACAGCAAGAAAACTAGAAACTAGAAAGAAAATGTGGTTGTGGATGGTGGGGAACTTGAAGAGGTGGAACAATTCTGCCCTCATAAATCACTGGTACAGAATAGTATATACTTTCCAG
>NW_025541692.1:465370-474976 GCF_017591435.1 Portunus trituberculatus
AGAGAGAGAGAGAGAGAGAGAGAGAGAGAGAGAGAGAGAGAGAGAGAGAGAGAGAGAGAGAGAGAGAGAGAGAGAGAGAGAGAGAGAGAGAGAGAGAGAGAGAGAGAGAGAGAGAGAGAGAGAGAGAGAGAGAGAGAGAGAGAGAGAGAGAGAGAGAGAGAGAGAGAGAGAGAGAGAGAGAGAGAGAGAGAGAGAGAGAGAGAGAGAGAGAGAGAGAGAGAGAGAGAGAGAGAGAGAGAGAGAGAGAGAGAGAGAGAGAGAGAGAGAGAGAGAGAGAGAGAGAGAGAGAGAGAGAGAGAGAGAGAGAGAGAGAGAGAGAGAGAGAGAGAGAGAGAGAGAGAGAGAGAGAGAGAGAGAGAGAGA
Source organism: Portunus trituberculatus (assembly GCF_017591435.1). Taxonomy (NCBI): domain Eukaryota; kingdom Metazoa; phylum Arthropoda; class Malacostraca; order Decapoda; family Portunidae; genus Portunus; species Portunus trituberculatus. The sequence continues at coordinate 465,734 of NW_025541692.1, forward strand.
GAGAGAGAGAGAGAGAGAGAGAGAGAGAGAGAGAGAGAGAGAGAGAGAGAGAGAGAGAGAGAGAGAGAGAGAGAGAGAGAGAGAGAGAGAGAGAGAGAGAGAGAGAGAGAGAGAGAGAGAGAGAGAGAGAGAGAGAGAGAGAGAGAGAGAGAGAGAGAGAGAGAGAGAGAGAGAGAGAGAGAGAGAGAGAGAGAGAGAGAGAGAGAGAGAGAGAGAGAGAGAGAGAGAGAGAGAGAGAGAGAGAGAGAGAGAGAGAGAGAGAGAGAGAGAGAGAGAGAGAGAGAGAGAGAGAGAGAGAGAGAGAGAGAGAGAGAGAGAGAGAGAGAGAGAGAGAGAGAGAGAGAGAGAGAGAGAGAGAGAGAGAGAGAGAGAGAGAGAGAGAGAGAGAGAGAGAGAGAGAGAGAGAGAGAGAGAGAGAGAGAGAGAGAGAGAGAGAGAGAGAGAGAGAGAGAGAGAGAGAGAGAGAGAGAGAGAGAGAGAGAGAGAGAGAGAGAGAGAGAGAGAGAGAGAGAGAGAGAGAGAGAGAGAGAGAGAGAGAGAGAGAGAGAGAGAGAGAGAGAGAGAGAGAGAGAGAGAGAGAGAGAGAGAGAGAGAGAGAGAGAGAGAGAGAGAGAGAGAGAGAGAGAGAGAGAGAGAGAGAGAGAGAGAGAGAGAGAGAGAGAGAGAGAGAGAGAGAGAGAGAGAGAGAGAGAGAGAGAGAGAGAGAGAGAGAGAGAGAGAGAGAGAGAGAGAGAGAGAGAGAGAGAGAGAGAGAGAGAGAGAGAGAGAGAGAGAGAGAGAGAGAGAGAGAGAGAGAGAGAGAGAGAGAGAGAGAGAGAGAGAGAGAGAGAGAGAGAGAGAGAGAGAGAGAGAGAGAGAGAGAGAGAGAGAGAGAGAGAGAGAGAGAGAGAGAGAGAGAGGCCAGGGCAGCGCGTCTCTGGAACGGTTTCACGGAGGCCACACCTGGTGGCAGACATGTCAAATCACCAGGCGAAAGTGGCTGCCAACACCTGGAGAGGCACACCCCCACGCCGTTCCTGTCCAGCCCTCCTGTACATAATGTATATAAAGTATAGTGTATCATGCCAGCTGGCGCGGGTATCACCTCAGGTACCTGCCACCCACATAAACTTTTAGAATAGTTGCCCAGTGTCCACTAGCAACTTTAAGTTTATTATGTAAATATTGTAGTGGTAACTAAGTTTAAATAAAAAAAAAAAAAGAGAGAGAGAGAGAGAGAGAGAGAGAGAGAGAGAGAGAGAGAGAGAGAGAGAGAGAGAGAGAGAGAGAGAGAGAGAGAGAGAGAGAGAGAGAGAGAGAGAGAGAGAGAGAGAGAGAGAGAGAGAGAGAGAGAGAGAGAGAGAGAGAGAGAGAGAGAGGAGTTTTCGATTTTTTACAGAGCCATTGCCTTTCTGCTTTTAACTTTAATATGGACATACGTACTCGTACAACAATCCACACTGAGCTGCTAGGAGATGGTAAAAAAGGGAGTAGCTTTGGCGGTTCAGCAGCGTGCTGACAATCTGTGCCACAGATTGTGACACAGCCAGCGGCTCCCTTCCCAGTGTTATAGATACATAGAGCTACCTCAGTGTTCCAGTTCCGATGGGATTTGGCCTTCCTTACTATATTCATGTACAATGGTTTTCAACATTTTCTTACAGATACCTAACAGCTTCTATGAAGTTAGGCGTTCTGAGGCGTCTCCGCCAGTTTTTTTCGCTCCTCCAACTGCTAACTCTGTACAAGGGCTTTATCCGTCCTTGTACGGAGTACTCTTCGCATATAAAAAAAAGTGTATATAGAATATGATGTAAATACCTACTGTGTGCCGAAAGTCAAATAACCTCAGCACTAAACACTCTGGCATGCTCCTCCGCTCACCACTCCCTCCAAACGGGCCACTTTCACCCATCACACTTATTTTTTCTGTGTTGTCACAAGGGTCCTTCTTGCAGGAGAATCACTAAGACAAGTGTTAGAATTGTTTCTGCTTTACGTTCATGAATTCATGATTGAGTGGTGAGGAACCATGAAAACAGGAAGGGACGGTGCATGTATGGAGATAATGAAAATGACCTTGAGAGGGGTGTTTTATAGTTGATCATGCAGCCTCAGGAGCTTATATATACTTACAAACCCAGAACATGAGTTGGATTGAGCAATGCAGTGCTATCCTACCACCATCAATGAATGTGATGCTCGACATTACAATATTTTGCGTCATGGTTATATTTCTGCTTGTTGATGATTTATGGGGTTACAATCTCACTTATTGAAAAACTGAGCGTGATGCCTGCTGGGAAAACAACCTTCCTATGTGAAGCCTAAACACAGCGTCTGTACTTCCTGCGAAACATCATTATAATGCATGCCTATGCCACCAGGAAGGAACCATCATGTCACAACTTAATAATGTCTGACATAAAGCGGAATTATAGAACACACTCTGAGGTAGTGATCGGAACCTCTACTGAGAAAACAAACAATGGACGGAATCGCAGGAACTTGTGGAACTGACAACACCTGAGCAGCAAGCATACGTAGAAGGTCTCAGATGTTCCGCTCGCACACCCATGCAGCCAAGGCACCCTCTACTGCGTGTGCACCCTTAGTGCCAAGGACGTCTTCCTTTTCACCAAAAATATGCATTACAGGAGTTCATGTAGACCAACTGTCAAACTTTATACACGTGTTTATATCAACTAAGCACATCTCTAAGACTTCGTCGCAATTCTGACTGATGCGATCCGTATTCTGAAACAATTGCCCTCTCATCACGACTATTTCCAAAGGCCACAAGGCTGATTATCCGAGTTCTAGAATGTTTCTCGTATTGATATTGTAGAAATCTTGTTAATGTGTTTCTAGAATCTTAAATATAACACTTAAAAACCCATGAACCGTAAACCAGAACCTTTCGCAAATAGAGGGATGTCTGGGGCAGCGGTGTTTTAGAATAATGGTCCTATCATTTAGTGCTCCCCAAACGTAGCTCTTGCTTATTGACTGAGCTAAGTTAAAATCTGATCGCCACGTCCACAGATACATACCCAGTTACCTTTGATAAGAAGCAAACTGGCACTGCATCTGTGAATTCCTGTCGCTTGCACACACAATGTAAAATTACCATGAGTGAGCCGGTTTCTATATCAACTCCACTCTCGGGTATAATATAGCACAATGGTTTCCAAACTATCTTACATCAACCCTTTTCTTTTTTTTTATTGGATCTGCAGCCCTCTTCCCCATCCCCTTCGGGCATCATTATGTGTACTAAGTAGGTCGAGGCGTTATGACGAGTCACCCGGCAGCGTCAGTGTGTTTGGTATCGTTAAATAGTCATTTTAGGGCAGATGACTTCACGTCCTGTATCCTCCTCACGTCTCACGGCTTGGGAATCACTGAATTGCAGAAAGAGAACCACATTGGGAAACACTTCCGTTTCCACAGCGATTACTGTCAAAGGCCTTTAATCAAAGTTACACAGATTCTTAAGGTTCCCTCTATACATCAAGTGATATATGAACGATATTTCTACATTATTACAAGGAGAAACACTCTTGAGGACATGACAAAAAATCATCTTTGTGGCCTTTGAATACAGGTGGCTCTATATGGAATATTCTTGTCTTTATAATGACAACGCTATAAGATGAAGGTCTCTCCCTATACTGTATTGGTATAAAGGGTAACAAAGCTCATTACAGGAGAGCACCCATCCATGCAGTCCCTGTAGTTGTGTTGTCCTTGGAACTGTATCCGGTCAGGCAGCAGCTGGACCATGACTTTTATTTATGCAAACAACGTCGAGTCCAAGAGAGAGAGAGAGAGAGAGAGAGAGAGAGAGAGAGAGAGAGAGAGAGAGATGAGAGAACTTTCAGCGACTGTACGCATTCCACGATAATTGATCATAAATTAAGAATGTTAGTATTCATTTATCTGTAATTTCATATAATCATCTCTACTTTTTTATACACACACACACACACACACACACACACACACACACACACACACACACACACGGCCCGGTAGCTCAGTGGTTAGAGCGCTGGCTTCACAAGCCAGAGGACCGGGGTTCGATTCCCCGGCCGGGTGGAGATATTTGGGTGTCTCCTTTCGCGTGTAGCCCCTGTTCACCTAGCAGTGAGTAGGTACGGGATGTAAATCGAGGAGTTGTGACCTTGTGGTCCCGGTGTGTGGTGTGTGCCTGGTCTCAGGCCTATCTGAAGATCGGAAATAATGAGCTCTGAGCTCGTTCTGTAGGGTAACGTCTGGCTGTCTCGTCAGAGACTGCAGCAGATCAAACAGTGAAACACACACACACACAGGCTACCGTGATGGTGAATAACACACACGAGAAGAAAGATATGTTAGTCATTCTTCGGAAAAAAAATTAAGATATATTTCTTATCCGTTATTCAAACAAGAAACAGAGATGGACTGATCCAATTATAAAATACAATTATACCACTTCAGTTTGAAATGTTTATTTGTTTCCATTTTCTAGGTCAGCACGAATGGCATTTCACCAGCAGCGAGAGAACCGGAGGAAAAAGAAGACGGCAGTGAGAATGACCTGGTGTACTCTGTGGATGACATTCCCCCGTGGTACACCAGCATTCCCCTTGGGTTTCAGGTATTAGTTAATTTATGGGTTTGTGGTTCACCTTTGTTTACAGGACATCGAGTTTAACCTTGAGCTGTGTTTAAGAAGACACATGATGTCACAATTCCAATGCATGCAGTCAGTCCCTGGAATAGCAGTGTTCAACTTTTTCACCTCACGACACCAATGCAGCGCTTAAATAGGCGAGGCACACCATCACTATAGAAAGTTAAAGATTGTTCATATGCTCAGCGGAGTTCGTAGATACAGTGTGGTACGCCCCTAAAAAACAGGGTATGATATAAATTCACAATGAATTTAATTAATTATCATTAAGCCGTGACACAAGACTGTGTGATACTTATACATGTTACATTCGTCATTCGCACATTGTTTGAAGCAGGATCAATCTTCATTCCCAAATTTCCACGGCACACCGAGCTGCAGTTACTTCGAGTCACACTGCCTGCAAATCACTACCGTAGAGTACTATATTATATTAATTTAAATTTCTCACCTGATCTCCTGAATGGTAAATTGCAGTTTTACAACAGTTTGGGCTGCCTTCTTTCTTAATAGCAGCAAGAAAAAAACAATGGTTTGTACTATGTTTGTGCGTTAAAGCAGCGCTATTGTGTTTCAAAACAAGACAAGTTGATTCTCATCATTCTCTCTCTCTCTCTCTCTCTCTCTCTCTCTGTATTTCAACTGCTGTATTTCAACTTAGTTTTTTACTAGGTATTGTAATTCTACGTTATAATTATAATGATACTTAATTCTCTCCTTTTGCAGCAATTCCTTACAATGGCTGGAAGCACCATCTCCATCCCCTACATTCTTACTCCTCTCCTGTGCATTGAGTCTAGTGATCCTGCAAGAGGCAAACTATTGTGTACTATCCTCTTTGTGTCTGGAATGGTGACATTCCTACAGTCTACCATTGGAGTTAGGTAAAGGCCTTCTTACCTTTTATAAATGACGTCCATCTTGTAATTCTTTTAGTATAGACTTTTTTTTTTTTTATTGCGTATGAATAAAGTTGTCTCAGAAAATTAAAACTTGTGGGGGAGAGAGAAGGTTACTATGTTGTTGTTGGTTAGAGCCACTTAGATAGAGAAAGAATACCAATGATGGCATAATGTATGACGCATCACAATTCAGCTCACACTTCAGCTGGTATGTTTGCTTACAGGTTACCGATCATCCAGGGTGGCACCTTTAGCTTCTTGTTACCTACAATCGCCATCCTCAATACCAAGTTTGAGAGCTGCGATGTAACCTTGCAGAACAACATGACCGCAGAGGAAGTGGAGGAAGTGTGGCAGGTCCGCATGAGGGAGATACAAGGCGCCATTGCAGTGTCTTCGTTAGTTCAAATTATCATTGGGGGTTACAAGATTGCCAATTTATGAAATTTAGAAATATATTGGACACATAGGAAAATGTTCAAAGAAATCACCAGGACTGGTACACTGGAAGAAAACAAACAGCGAGGAAATATAGAAATACAGTAAGAGTTAAAATTTCCGTGCCTTTATATTAGTTGCCGGGCGGTCCGGCCTGCTGCTGTAAAGTGATGAATGTCACAGGGCAGTACGTGATGGGTCAAGGGTGGAAACCTCGTTTCGGCAGTTCCAAATTGCATCGGAGGAAAACCACCCATACTGCTGTGAGAGAGTGAGAAAGGGCAGGGTTACATGAAGGAAAGGAAGGTCCTTATATAATCGTTAATACATACGTTAATTGTACAGTCTACAGAAGGCTACAGGTAAGTATATGGGGGTTACAAGAGAGTGGTTACACTGGAAGAAAAAGCGAGGAAATATAGAAATACAGTAAGAGTTAAAAGTTGCCGGGCGGTCCCCTGCTGCTGTACAGCAGCACAGATGACTTCTGGAGAGAGTGGAAACCGGAGCTCTACAGAAGGCTACAGGGGAAAACCACCCGTGCTGCTGTGGATGAGATGCTGGTTAATGGGTAAAATAGCTAAATATACATGTATGTACAATGAAAAGTTCAATGAAAAATTCAATGAAAAGTTCACATAGTCGAGCACTGACACATGAGTAATCCTTCCACATATAGTGTCACACAAGGAATGTCTTTATCTGTTAGTGGTCGCAATCGGTAAACCCTGCAGCCATGCGGCTGGCAAGGTATGGTCACAGTCGGCGGCCGATGGCGAAGACGTGGTTCATAGGGCAGCCGTGGGTGACGTCGGCACGACGTCCGTCCCGGCACTATCCCGCATCTGTGCGTCCCTGGATCTCAGCCCCACTGCCGGGAGTTTTGCAAGCATCCCGGAGGTCAGGTACCCCTTGCTGGAACGTAGGCCAGTGTCCCAGCAACTCAGGGCGTAGGGCGTGAGGGGGGAGCTACACCGAAGGAACCGGCACTGGGGCTGCCGTCGGTGTCATCTGGAGATGTCATCAGTCCTGGCAGGTCCCCGAGGTGCCTTGTCTTCGCTGATCCGCTGCACCGTCATCTCCCTGGTCTTCGTCTCTCGTCTCACGATAGGTTGCAGGCCCTCTCCCAGTCAGCATCGCAGTTCGCAGGTCGAATGGTGGCAGGAAGAAGCCGGGATGAAGTTTCTGTTTGGGATGTAATATTTACAAGTACAAAATCAAAGTAATGGGAGTGAAGCGTGAATTGACACAGGTGATGTAATTTAGATATGGAGGTGGACTAATGTAAACGGAATTTTAACTTTCACCTGTATCTTGGCTCTGGTTCTCCTTCTTGCAACTGTAGGAGACTTCTTGGGAACCAAGCGTGCTGCCTGTCTGGAGTCTCCTCGTGCAGGGCCTGTAGTTCACGGTACTGGTCCCAGCCCTCGTCCTCCATTCGTTCCCAAACCTTGGTGGCCATCTCATGGAGTCTGACGTTGAGGGCTGAGGGACGCGGCCTCGTGAAGCGATGCCGAGGTGGTGAAGTCGTCCCATCTGGTACCGAAGGCGAACCTCAGGGCGCTGTTCTGCACTTTCTGCAATCTGCTGATAGCTGTTCTGGAGAGTGCATGCAGAGGAACAGGAGGATAAGAGAGAATAGGTAGAACTAGAGCTTTTACTAGATGGAGTTTAAGACCAGTGGCCAAGTCCCTAAAGCGGTACAACCTGGCGAGGGCTGACTTTGCTCTTGCTACCCTTTGGGACACGTGAGAGGTGTATCCCATAGAGGCCACAGACAGTCCCAGGAGTGAGCCCCTGGGACTGAACTCAATGTCATCCCCATCCACAAACAGTGGTGCGGGGGTTTTTGTAGCAAGGGGAATCACAGTGAACTTGGCCATGTTGGTCCTGATCCTCCACTCCTTCTCGAAGGCGTTGACGCGGGTGATCTCTCTGCTGGTACGGGCGTTCGTCATTCTACTGGAGCGGCCTGGATGGTGAACAACCTGTGAAACATCATCGGCATACAGTATGTTAATACCAGCGCCTGCGAGAGGGCAGTCGCTGGTGTAGATGTTATAGAGAGTGGGTGACAGCACACTTCCCTGAGGGACTCCTGTGGCCAGGGGGAAAGGTGGGCCGATGTGGCCCCCCACTCTCACCCTGGCTGTCCTATCCTCGAGGAAATCACAAAGCAGGCGCTCAACCGGGCCAGGCAGACCCAGGCGAAGTATCTTGTACTTCAATCCTAGATGCCAGACCCGGTCAAACGCCTTACTTACGTCCTCAGAACCAAGTTACAGCGGAAGCTGTTGGCCTGGTGCAGGGCCATAGTCTCCGTGGCCAGTGCAATGGCGTGCACGGTGCCCCTCCCACTTCTGAAGCCATACTGCGCCGGATGAAGGTAGTTACCCATCTCCAGATAGATGCGTAGCCGCGAGGTGACAATCCTTTCCAGCAACTTCCCGGTACCTCAAGCAGGGAGATGGGCCGGTAGTTCTCCGGTCTTGTGGGAGGCTTGCCGGCCTTCGGAATCATCCTCATCTCGGCCTGCTTGAACCCGTCGGGGAAGTAACCAGCGGACAGTGCAGCATTGAAGATATCCCGCAGTCTGGAAAAGGCAGAATCTGAAAGATGCGAGAGTATACTACTGTTAATCTTACTCGCCCCAGGACACGTCGGCCTGCCGCGTTTGATAGCTGAGGCCAGTTCCTGAGTCGAGATAAGACAGTCTAAGGGAGAAGTACCAGTAAGACGGGCAGGGTCGGCGTTTTCATAGGGGTAGGTTCTTTGCACGGAGGCTGCCATGTAATCCAGCACCTGGTCGTTGTCATCAAAGTCGTCGTCACTCCAGCCAGCTCACCCCGTGGCTGTATGTCCCGCAGTCAGCTAACCAGCCAATCAGAGGCCATCTGAGCCGGCTCCGTGAGCCTCGTGATCTTCATACTCCAGCCAACTCTTGCCACGCGACGTTACGCAGCCTTACGTGCCTTGTGACATTTCCAAGATATTGCAACACCCCTAGTGCCAGTCATAGTGCCTCCCGCTCCTACACCAGTGCCCAGAAACACCTATAGTGACTCCAAGAAACCTTCGCCCAGGATTTACCCCTTCCCCAGTGCCCAGGATTTACCCCTTTTTCCCCAGTGCCCAGGATTTATCCCTTTCCCCAGTGCCCAGGATTTTCCCTTCTTCAGTGCCCAGGATTTACCCCTTTTCCCCAGTGCCCAGGATTTATCCCCTTCCCCAGTGCCCAGGAGTTAC
>NW_025541692.1:475476-510476 GCF_017591435.1 Portunus trituberculatus
ATTAGGTGGCTCTGTGTGTCTGGTCTACGCGCTGGTTGGCTGCTCGTCGTTTCAGAGTGGGGAGGATTTGTAGGTTCTCTGTTTGAATGTTGATGGATGGCTGCATTATGTTGATATAGATGGCTTCGAGGAAAAATAGTCTTCGGGGTCGTTTTCTCTGTCTAGGATGACGGTGTTGTCCACAAGGTTCTGGCGAGTGATTTGGTTGTGATTTCTTCCACTGTAGTGTTGCTTGATTGCTCCACTGCTAAGGTGACATGTCAGACGTCTTGAAAGTGTGGTTCGTGTCATCCCAATGTATGAGCAAGGTCCACATTCCTTGCTGTTGCAGGTGTGTTGGTAGATGACATGATCCTCTTGCAAGGGCGTCTTGTAGTCAGCAGGTCGGTTGCGGAGTAGGAGTTGGCTTGTTTTTCTTGATTTGTAGTAGATGGTGAGGGTGATTCTGGTATTTTCGTCGGTAGGTGCAACATTCTTGTATATGATGTCCTTCATAACTTTCTCTTCTGTTCTGTAGTCGGTGGACATGTATCCTCGGTAATATAGTTTGATCTTTTCTTCTTCCCTCGGTGTGTCTTGCTGGTTGTGCCATCTATCTAAGTAATTCTTTATGGTTTGGGATACGTGAGTGTTTGAGTATCCATTGTTGACAAGGACTTGGGTGACTCGCTCTAGTTCTTGGTGTGTTTCTGCCCATGTAGAACAGTGCGTGAGGGCTCGCCTCACGTATGCGCTGATGGTAGATGTTAGGTAGCGTTTAGGGCATTCGCTGTCCCTGTTGAGGCAGAGTCCTTGGTTGGTGGGTTTGGTTGCTCGTCTTATAATGATCTCTTTGTTTTCTCGCAGCTGTTTAGCTGCGAGTATGTGGTGTCTCTTGACTTTCTGGCTGTGGAATGAACCACGATTTTTGCTTGCTTCGGCAAGGAGGGAAGGTTGGAGATCGGGTGAAGTGGTGACTTTCCCTTTCTTTTCAAGCTCTTGAATGTCGTCTAAGAGCGTCTCAATCTCAAGGCGTTTGCGATGAGAGCGAGGCTTAGTGAGGTAGTGGCATTGGATTCCCATATTGAGAATATCTTCTTGGTCTTGAGTAAGCACCACATCTGTGAGGTTTGTGTAGCCGCAGTTGGGTCTGGGGAGCTTGATGTTGTCTCCGTGTGGCTTTGCAAGCTTCTTGATCATGTCACTCTCGACACCTTGGCGGTGCTGCAAGCGAAGTGTTTCAAGGCGATTGTTAATTTGTTGTTTTATCGTATTGTTGATTGAAGAGTTATCCCATATATATATATATATATATATATATATATATATATATATATATATATATATATATATATATATATATATATATATATATATATATATATATATATATATATATATATATATATATATATATATATATATATATATATATATATATATATATATATATATATATATATATATATATATATATATATATATATATATATATATATATATATATATATATATATATATATATATATATATATATATATATATATATATATATATATATATATATATATATATATATATATATATATATATATATATATATATATATATATATATATATATATATATATATATATATATATATATATATATATATATATATATATATATATATATATATATATATATATATATATATATATATATATATATATATATATATATATATATATATATATATATATATATATATATATATATATATATATATATATATATATATATATATATATATATATATATATATATATATATATATATATATATATATATATATATATATATATATATATATATATATATATATATATATATATATATATATATATATATATATATATATATATATATATATATATATATATATATATATATATATATATATATATATATATATATATATATATATATATATATATATATATATATATATATATATATATATATATATATATATATATATATATATATATATATATATATATATATATATATATATATATATATATATATATTGTATTTTGTATATATGTATATATATATATATATATATATATATATGTATATATATATATATATATATATATGTATATATATATATATATATATATATATATATATATATATATATATATATATATATATATATATATATATATATATATATATATATATATATATATATATATATATATATATATATATATATATATATATATATATATATATATATATATATATATATATATATATATATATATATATATATATATATATATATGCATATATATATATATATATATATATATATATATATATATATATATATATATATATATATAAAGTCAGGAGGAGTTTCCTAGCGTCAGATTGTCCTGCCAAACCACTCTAGGGGCGCCGGACGGTGTTAATTCACCCGAAAAGCTCGCTCACTGAGGCGAATCCTCCGTAGGTGTGAGAAGATAGACAATTTGACAACATCCACTTTCTGTTGCCGCTGAAGAAAGGACAGTGACAAGGCAAAGTTAAAACCACGGGACAATGGGATTCCTAACTTTATTTGACTAATCCTAGGCTTGAGAGACGTACAAAAATTCCACACAGGTGGCTAAAGGACCAAGCGTCAGAGTACGTGTTTCCAGCACAGTGTTTGGGCTCAATATGCTTTAATTGCGAAGTTATCGCAGATATCATTAAAGTTTACACATACAAAAACAATGACTGGAATTACATATGCTGTGATAATATTGGTGTGCGCTTATGTATTTGTCTGTGATATGCAAGTGTAAGAGAACATAAAGGAAAAATGAATGTGTGATAGTTCAGTGAAAGAAAGTAAAGCAAGCTACTAGAGTAAATGTATATTCGTGAAAAAAAGTAAAGTGATTTTAGTAGTGGCTGAAAATAGAGGCAAAATAGAGCATGTACGTTGGGTGTGTACGTGAGAAAATGTGTGAGTTTAAGGGCACACTTTGACAAACTAACTTAAGGGCAAACTACAACTCGGGTACATATATATTCTTAACATTAATAAAGTTGTTTTCATTAAGTTTGACAACAGATTTGGGTTGATTCCGGACATAAATATAAAGCACCTGAGATTCTAGTGATGGAAAGCTCAAGTATCTGTACTGGGAAACTCCTTTATTATGTCTAGCACAAGAACAGGATGTGTTAAACTAAGATTTAAAAGATTTAGGTTGAGAGAAAGCGTAACGAATGTACGCCAGCTGCCAGCCACTATCACCTCTGGTATGCGCTCAGCACACATAGATGGGTCGTTGACATGGAAGTAACCATTCTAAGGAAAATTCAAAGCCCCCCAAACTGGATGAGGAGGAACGCCAGAAGAATCTCTGCTTTAGAAGATCCTGAGGAAAGATGGAGAAATAGAAGTTATAAATATAAGATTGTAACCGGAAGAACACAACGTGAGGGTAACGGCATAAACATGATTAGAAATTAAGGAAAGATCAAGAATGTTATGAGTTTGCTTACTGAAATAGAAATAAAAAAAAAAAAAAAATACATGAAAAATACATACATGAAAACGACACTATAGAATCTGACTGTATATTACAACACCATGTATTGCAAAGTAGAAGTTATTTTCTGTAAGTTATCCCTTTAATAGTGCAAATGTATAGGTTGGCAACCAACCACTGTAAATATTTGTATATCCGTTTCTTTTTTTTAAGCACGAGCTAAAGGCAACAAACAATATAAAAAAGGCTCACTGGATTGCCAGTTCCTATAAAGAAAGTAAGAATTGTCCAAAAGACAGGGACAAATGTCTTAAAACCTCCCTCTTAAAAAAAATCAAGTTGTAGGGAAAATGGAAATACAGAACCAGACAAGGGGTTTCAGAGTTTACCAGAGAAAGATATGAATAACTAAGAATTCTGGTTAACTCTTGTATTACAGAGTTGGACAGAACAGGGATGAGAGCCTTGTGCAGCGAGGCCGCAGGAGGAGGGGAGGCATGCAATTAGCAAGATCATTAGAGTAATTAGCATGAAAATAGTGATATAAGATAGAAAGAGATGCAACATTTCGGCGGTGAGAAAGAGGCTGAACACAGTCTGTATTGTGTATATTTCTTTAGATGGAACGTACTTCATAATTATTTATGAAGCATTGCAAATAAATTAAAAATCATTCACTTGCTTGCAAATTGTTACATTATTTTAGATTAGTTTGATTTAGAGGATGGGAGTTGATGAGAAGAAAAATCTTTTGATTCCACCCTATCTAATAAAACTATGCGAGTGGAACCTCCCCAAACATGCAAAGAGTTTGCCACTATGAAAGGTTTTGCCTTGGTATGGTACAGACTTACCAATATCCGTTGTCATGGACGGATATGTAAATGAAAAAAAATATATATTGATGAATTAGAAAATGGGATAACAAAAACTCTATTATAAAATAAATTTCTTTTTATTACAGAATGATGGCAGCAGTATCAGTGATGACTCTACTTTTGGTAATTTTAGTAACGGTGGTGATTGTTGCCACGCCTGTTCCGGCAACGGAATATCAAGATTATAAAAATTCTTCGTTAATCATCACAGAGAGTGGCTTGATAACTGGTGTTCCTGAAATATCAACTAAAGGAAAATCTTTCTATGCTTATTATTCAATACCTTTTGCCAAACCACCTGTGGGAAATCTAAGATTCAAGGTATTTCCATTTTAAATTTGTTTTCCAAATATTGTAATTTCAATTCGATTTTTCTTTTTGTTTCATTGAAGCTAAACTGTGTTTTGTGAACAACTGACAGGCCCCAGTGGAAGGTGTATCTTGGAAAGGGATTAGGGATGGAACCATTCCTCCACCTCCGTGCCCTCAGCTGCCGTCTGCTCTTGACCATTCCTTCATCAACGGAGAAGAGGACTGTCTGTTCCTTAATGTATTCACCAGCAAAGTTAGTTTTTTAATTATTATCATTTGTGTATATTTCTTTAGATGTAACGTACTTCGTATTTACGAAGCATTGCAAATAAATTAAAAATCCTTCACTTGCTTGCAAATTGTTACATTATTTTAGATTAGTTTGATTTAGTCATTTCAATGCCTCAACAGTGACTTATAATCACACCCCGACCTCCACCCACACACACACACACACACACACACACACACACACACACACACACACACACACACACACTCTCTCTCTCTCTCTCTCTCTCTCTCTCTCAGTGTAGAAGAGTGGGACAGTTGGATGTCATTGGAGAAAAGGGGATAGTTATCTGGATGATTGTGTCGAGTAGAGAGTTTGATGATCTTAACAATACTAAGTTCGCTCTGCCGCAATCAGAAATCTTAGAGAGATCAAAACTCAGGCGTAACGTGGCTTCCTTGTTTTAGCTGTTTACTTTCTGGAGTCCATGAAGTCCATGAAAAGGCATGAAAAAATATGAGTGTGGTAATATCAGAGTAGGAATTGATAAAACAAGACGTTTGGCTTATCTTCGATGAATAATAGGAAGAGAGTGGATAACAGGACATTACTCTAAACAACATTACTGATAATAGACTTAAGAAAAGAATAATGGACGTCTATTACTGCAGCAACAGAACGGTCCAAAAAGGAAACTTCATAAGAGGTTACAGAAAGAAGGATAGAACCCATAGTAATGATTTTTAATTCAAAGCTTTATGGCTGATTCTATCAAAAGCTTTTATGTTCAAAGGAACAACGAAAGTTTATTGAAAATACGTAAAAGAGATCACCAATACAACGGCATCGACGAATCCCCATACTGACAATCATATTCATGTATCTGTTATATGGCTGAAAAGTTATAGATGTTTAAGAATCTTCCGGGGACGAAAAAATAAATCTTTAGAGAGGAAGGAAAATTGAGCAATAAGACAATAATCTGAGAGATTAAAATGGTCACCTTTTTCTTAGGAAAAATCTATGCTGCTATGAATGTGTTAATCCTCAGATGACATTATTCATTGATATGATATAATTCCTGAAATTATTCAATAAGTGTCTAATATTAGAAGAAAATTAGTAATGTTCCTTATCTTTTAGGGTTACCTCCATGAACAAGTTAATTAAGATCGGTCTTCTTTCTTTCACAGTAAAAGTTTCTTTTATATTTATCGCCATTTTAACGATATTTTTTATTCGAGTTCAATCATGGTAAGAAATACCATAGTACAAATCGTTCCTGGTGCTGTCACTGCTTTCTTCTTTACTCACATCCTACTCCTAAATATGAATTGAAGCCTTATTACTTTCATTGCAGTGAAGTTCATTCTTCATTATCTTCTCGACAATGCAAGAGGCATCATTTATTGCAGGCCATATTTCTTTCACCTAGCTAATTATCTTTTCATCAGCCTTATTAGTACAAGGTGAGAACTCCAATTTAGAGGGAAGGATGGTGGAGTTAAGACATATGTGCGCTTCCTCTCTCCACTGGAGGACTTCGACTTCGTCTAATATAATTGCAGCTCATTCCTGCTTTTATCAAACTTCTTATCAACTGATTTCCTCTGATTGACTGTCTCAAGCTTCTTTTTTCCTGTCGCAATATTGCATTTCTTGCTCTCTTCTACTGGCATTTTCATGCCAGCTGCTCTTCTGATCTTACTAACAACATGCCTTCCATCTTCCGGCCTCATGTCATTTCTGCTTACCTTTCTAAAGCAAGCATTAACCGGTACTTCCAATATTTCATCCCTTTCTCTGGTAAACTCTGGAACTCCCTGCCTGCTTCTGTATTTCCATCTACTTACAACTTGAACCCATTTAAGAGGGAAAGTATCAAGACATTCATCCCACTTTATTGGGTGCTCTCTCTCTTGAACCCAATTAAGAGGGAGGTATCAAGACATTCTTTTTCTTTGGCTAACTCTCTAGACCGTTTGGAAACTGGCATCTAAGTGAGCCTTTTTGATTAATCGTTTTCTTTATGCCTTTGGCCATTCTTCCCTTTTACATAAACAGAGTTTACTGGTACTCCTGTAGAAGGTTGTTCTTTTTACTATCTGTAACAAGTTGTCTGTTCCTCCATTGCCTTTAGGAAAGCCATCCACTGCATTTTCATTATTAACAAAACAAACTCTTCGCGCACGAGTTTAAAACAAAATTCAAATTGCCGTGAATTGTCAACTACAAATATTTCTCAAGATTTCTAAGCCATAGCAGTCACAAATTTCAACAAAGAAATCTCTTACATTTCCTTCTTAAGCTCACCAGCGCTGCTCCCAAGATTTCGTTGAGTCCCTTGACTCAACGGCATTCCTACTAAAAATATTTTTTTTTGAAAGTGTTAGATGAGCCAGGATAGTACAGGACATCACTAAAAAAAAGTGATATCCATTATGAAAGTGAAGGGTTTGTCAGCATGCTTGTCCTCCACGAGCTATACCATATTGTCTGTCTGAAGGAATCCTCCTCCTTCAGTTTCTTAAAGAAATTCAGAAAATAGAAAGATTCTTTTAGAAATGTCATGCAGGCCTTAACAGGATATCGATAAAAAAGGTATTCGTTCATATCTAATATGAAGGTGGAGGGTATTGTTTGCACGTTTTCCTTCACGAATAATATCAATGTACCTGTCTCGAGGAATGCTCCTCAATTTCAGAGATTCGTGTGTGATTTCATAGTTTTCTGAAGTGTTTTTGTGTCTAAACGAGGCAATGCTGGAAGATTCACTTCCTGCCGCTCCTTCCAGATATTGTACATTCTGATTTTGATTAAAGACAAGAGCACTCCAGAGGCATTATAACTCTGGTTCACAATGTTCGTAGCATATTGTACACAGATTCTGATATATAAATTCCACTACAGGCTGTTGGAATTGAGATCTTCTCAAAAATTTTTCTTACAATGTGTAGTATTTCTCTTACATTGGGTTTTCCTATAGAGAAGGTCCATCGTGTCTGCCTAGTACGAGAGCTATTCTTATCTTTTTCTCACTAGAATTTAATTAAGTTTATCCATTGTCTGGTAACGGTGCAATTAACTCCAGAAGCGTTTCATCTTCTTTTGAAAAATATAAGGAGATAGTGATTTAATGTTTTTAAGGTATACAACGCAACTGTCTCAGTCAAATTGGTATTTTACACCCACTGGTATTTTTTTCAGTCCTCCTGATGCTCTTGTACATTTCAAGACAAGTTTTATCAGATATTTAAGACACAACTTTCCTATAATACGGAAGTTGATAGTCTAAACAACTGTTTCATACTCTTCGGTGGCATCAAGGTAAGGATGATTGCCAGCTTTTTACAGACCTCCTTTCGCCTAATCATTCGTTGGCTGATTCTGATATATCTGATGAGGTTGGGATTTTAATGGCGTATTACAATTTACTGCTTGCCAATCCTTGCTTCAGAGGTCTGTCCATTTTCCTTAACGTCCGATCCCTTAGTGGAACCGTGATTGTACTGGTTTCTCCGTCTTTGCCGACATTTAAGGGACTAGAGACCCGTAGTGTAAAGACGCCTTCCAGAGAGTGGACTCAAGGCCGTTTCATACTGGAAACGAGACACCCGACGCACGACTCAGGCTGACTTAGGTTGCTGTGGGTATGTTCACACCGGCCGCGATGCTAGGCGAGATTTTCCCTGAGGTAGAGGCTGGCTGATTTGATAGTTCCTTCTGCAGCAAAGGAAGACAGTACTGTATTGTCCCTTGACGTGAAGGAGGAAGAGTAGTTGTTAATGTTATCTTTAGCCTTGATTGATAAGAGGAAAAAGAATTGGGTATATCAAGCAAATATATAAAGACTCGAATGCGGTGAATATCATCTTATTCAAGAGCTAGAAATGAATGATGGAAATTTGGACAGTATTTCAGACTGACTCCAGCTCAGTTTTCTGAAGTTCTATCATTCAATGAACAAGAAGGAATTAAGTAGCAAGACACCAACTACAGGAAATCCATCAGTTCACGGTGAAGGGCAGTGAATGAGTGAGGAAGAGTTGAGGAGTTAGGTCAGTGCGGTCAAAAAAAGGTGTGGGCCTCCTGCAGACGAAAGCACAAAGGCAGGAGTTCCCAAGGGGGGTATAAGTCATCGATGCTATGGCCAGAAAAATCTCCTGCCAGGCGATCTTGGAATCGGTTCGAGCGGTGTGGCTGGCATGTGTTCCAAAGTTTCCCATCCGGTGTGAACACTTCTATTAGAAATACACTGAGGCGATTTTAAGCCACGCAGCTGCAGTGCATCAGGTGCCTCGTCTCCGATGTGAGATGGCCTTCAAGTTCGACGAATCTTAAAAAAATACGTTTTGAAAAGACGAATACACAGACTTCCCAGACCTCTTTAAGAACACAAATCTAACCAGCATTACTTGATGTAGCCTAAATGCCGTGTAACACCCTACCTTAATGACGTGAGGCACCTTACGTAACCTTACTTAAACCGTTGGATCGTCTGTAAGAACGCTAATTTACCCTAGCATTACCTAACCTAATTTAAGTGAGGTTTAGCATTTATTACCTAAGATAACCTAACTGGTAGGCTCCATCTCCATCCCTACTAAATACTTCCTTATGGACACTAATCTAACCTAGCAATACTAACTTCTTAAATGAAGTTTTAGCAATATAACATTATTTATTTACTTATTTTTTTTTATCTAAATGATATGTACCCTAACGTGACCTAGTCAAGGCTCGTCGCCCCTGTTGGATAGTAATAAAATCTAACATACGTAACTTGAATGACGTGTATAATTACCTAACCTAACATAATGATATACCTACTACTGTTGTGTAAACTTAAGGATGTACGTCACCGTGGCTGTAGAGGAAATGCATCCTACGTTTAGAAGTACAATCAGCGTTTCGCACACACTTAAATTCATCACTTGAAACATGCTTATTTCTTCCTACTACATTGGTGTTCGCCAAGCAACTGCATTTTCCGTTCATCCTTAATTTCTAGATGCTGGTGTTCTTAAATTAAATTTGCGTCAATAGTCCTTATCATAGAGGTGCTGGTTTGTCATCCCAAGTATTTTTATTTTTGTATGTGTGTGTGAGTTTCCGGCGATTCATTTCTCTTACTGTGTGTCTCACTTGTCTCTCTAAACATTCTATTTTCACGATAGCATCACTTGTGGTGACGTTAAAAGTACCTTTCCTTTTTGTATATCCTCCTAGGTCTCCCAGCGCTATTGGCAATTTACCATCTGGCTGTGTGTAACGTGCTACCGGATCACTATTCCCATGAATTATTCTTATAATTATTCCACACGTTTCGACTCCATTCCTGCACTTTGAAGGTTTAAAGATTGAAGCTGTGATCGAATGTGATGTTATTTTTCCCTCACTATGCCTAAACCTCTTATTTTTTGTTTATTGCTTTTTAATGGGGACAGATTTGCTTGTGTAGATTCTATTAATTATTTTTACTCTATTCGCCTAACCTTTTACAATTTCTAGTGATTTTCGTAATGCTCTGTCAGCTATTGATCGCTTCAGTTTCTTTTTTTTTTTTTTTTTTTTTTACATTCAATGTCTTTTTTTCCAGTTCCCGAATATTTATCCTTATTCGTGCGCGGGAGATAATACTGGAGGCTTGTTAGATTCTGGCACATATGGAAGTTTCGTCACTATATGACGGAATGGTGCCTGATAAAGGAAATAAAAGAAGAAGCGAATAAAATACACAGGAATATAGATGAATGTGACGAGTGACATTAGGCAAGGTTGCACTACTTTCACCCCCTTGCTCAAGCTATTGACTTGTGTTATGATGAAAGAAAATGGAAAAGGAAGGAGTATACAGATTAATTTTTCTGAGGATGTTTATTGGTAACAGAAATGTGTGTCGTAATCAATGAATGTTTTTTTCTTATGCAGGAGGGAAACTGGCCAAGGGCAATAAAAATGGAAACAAAAGCCCACTGGGTTACCAGTTCCTTTAAGGATCATATGATATGCTCAAAATTCAGGGAGAAATGTCTTGATAGAAGCCATACTGGTGATCAGAGGGAAGATTGTGAAGTGACAGATGTTTGAGAATCTTCCTATTGAGGATAGATAAAAAAAAAAAAAATTAATTAACAAGAAGTGAAAGCTATAGAGGGATAGTTTGAGGGATTAGAACGGTCACCTTTTTTTAAGGAACAGGCTGAATGTAGGCAAACCTCCAGCATTAAGGAAAGGTAGAAGTCGATAGACATTGTTGAAAGAGTTTGGCCAAGCACGGAAGAACAGTTTTTGATAACAATAATAGGGACCTCATGACGTCCATAAGCCTTCCGAAGGTTTAGGCCAGAGAGGGCATGTAAAACATGATTACGGAGAATTTCAATAATAAGCATAAAATATATAGTCAGAGGTAGGAGGAGAGAGAGGAACAAGCCCAGAATTATCCAAGGTAAGAGTTGATAGTAAAGGTTTAGAGACAGATGAGATGGCAGTGCTGCCATCAGGATGAAATAAAAGAGGAACAGATAAAGAAGAAAAGCTTTTGGAGATGTTTTTGGCCAGGTGCCAGAAGTCATTAGGGGAGTTAGAGTTTGAAAGATTGTTTGGCAAGTTGAAGAACAGACTTGCACAAGATTCATTATATTCAGGAGATGGAAAGCTCAAGTACCTTTTCTGGGCAACGTCTCTATCATGTACAGCACGAGAACAGGCTGTGTTAAACCAAGGTTTAGAAGGTTTAGATTGAGAGAATGAATAAGGAATGTACGCCTCCATGCCAGACATTATCACCTCCGTTACGCATTCATCATACAGAAATGGGTCCCTGACACGGAAACTGTAATCATTCCAGGAAAAATCAGCATTATACCTCTTCAGTTCCCCCCATCTGGCTGAGGTAAAACGCCAAAGCCACCTCCGTTTGGGGAGATCCTAAGGAGGAATTGCAGAAATAGGACAAAATACAGAATTCAGATTTTGATCGAAAGATCTCAACGGAGAAGACAGGGTAACAACATAAGCTGAAATATCAGAAGTAAGGAAAAAATCACGAATGTTGGGCGTATTTTCAAGATGGTCAGGGATACAAGTAGGGTGTTCCACCAGTTGCTCTAGGTCATGGAGGATAGCAAAGTTGAAGGCAATTTCATCAGGATGGTCAGTGAAAGGGAAAGGAAAGCCAGAGCTGGTGGTGAACAATGAAATCTCCAATGATGGAAATCTCTGCGAAAGGGTAGAGGGACAGAGTGTATATATATATATATATATATATATATATATATATATATATATATATATATATATATATATATATATATATATATACACACACACACACACACACACACACATATATATATATATATATATATATATATATATATATATATATATATATATATATATATATATATATATATATATATATATATATA
Source organism: Portunus trituberculatus (assembly GCF_017591435.1). Lineage (NCBI taxonomy): Eukaryota > Metazoa > Arthropoda > Malacostraca > Decapoda > Portunidae > Portunus > Portunus trituberculatus. Next base: position 487,859 of record NW_025541692.1, read on the forward strand.
TATATATATATATATATATTTTTTTTTTTTTTATCTAGGGAAGAGGGTCAGCCAAGAGCACAAAAAAAAAAAAAAATAGGGAGCAAATGCCTCGATATCTCCCTCCTAAAAGATGGAAGTCGGAAATACAGATGCAGGGAGGGAGTTCCAGAGTTTTTCAATGAAAGGCATGAATGATTGAGAGGTTAACTCTTGCGTTAGAGAGTTGAACAGAATTGGGATGAGAGAAAAAAGAAATCCTTGTGCAGCGAGGCCGCAGGAGTAGGGGAGGTATGCAGTAAGCAAGCTCAGTAGAACAGTTAGCATGAAAATAGCGATAAAAGATAGTAAAAGATGCACTATCTCGACGTTGAGAAAGAGGCTGAAGACAGTTAGTCAGAGAAGGGGAGTTGATGAGACAAAAAGCTTTTGATTCCACCCTATCTAAGTAAAACTGTGTGACTGGAACCCCCAATCATGCGAAGAGTACTTCATACAGGGGCGGATAAGGTCTTTATACAGAGTAAGCAGTTGGAGGGCGAGAAAAACTGGCGGAGACGCCTCAGAACACCTAACTTCATAGAAGCTGTTTTAGCAAGAGATGAGATGTGAAGTTTCCAGTTAAGATTATGAGCAAAGGACAGACCGAGGATATTCATTGTGGAAGAGGAGACAGTTGAGTGTCATTGAAGAAGAGGGATAGTTGTCTGGAAGGTTGTGTCGAGTTGATAGATGGAGGAATTGAGTTTTGAGGCATTGAAAACTACTAGATTTTCTCTGCCCCAATCGGAAATCTTAGAAAGATCGGAAGTCAGGCGTTCTGTGGCGTCCCTGCGTGATCTGTTGACTTCCTGAAGGGTTGGACGTCTCTGAAAGAACGTGGAAAGATGTAGGTATCATCAGCGAAGGAGTGGATAGGGCAAGAAGTTTGGTTAAGAAGGTCATTAATGAATAATAGAAAGAGAGTGGGTGACAGGACAGAACCCTGAGGAACACCACTATTAATAGATTTAGGAGAAGAACAGTGGCCGTCTACCACAGCAGCAATAGAACGGTCGGAAAGGAAACTTGAGATAAAGTTGCAGAGAGAAGGATAGAAGCCGTAGGAGGGCAGTTTTGAAATCAAAGCTTTATGCCAGACTCTATCAAAAGCTTTTGATATGTCTAACGCAACAGCAAAAGTTTCACCGAAATCTCTAAAAGAGGATGACCAAGACTCAGTAAGGAAAGCCAGAAGATCACCAGTAGAGCGACCTTGACGGAAGCCATACTGGCGATCAGACAGAAGATTGTGAAGTGACAGATGTTTGAGAATCTTCCTATTCAGGATAGATTCAAAAACTTTAGACAAGCAAGAGATTAAAGCTATAGGACGGTAGTTTGAGGGTTAGAACGGTCACCCTTTTTAGGAACAGGCTGAATGTAGGCGAACTTCCAGCAGGAAGGAAAGGTAGAAGTCGATAGACAAAGTTGGAAGAGTTTGGCCAGGCAAGGTGCAAGCACGGAAGCACAGTTTTTGAGAACAATAGGAGGGACCCCATCAGGTCCATAAGCCTTCCGAGGGTTTAGGCCAGCAAGGGCATGGAAAACATCATTACGAAGAATTTTGATTGTAGACATGAAATAGTCAGAGGGAGGAGAGGGAGGGACAAGCCCAGAATCGTCCAAGGTGGAGTTGTGAGCAAAGGTTTGAGAAAAGAGTTCAGCTTTAGAGACAGAAGAGATGGCAGTGGTGCCATCAGGATGAAATAAAGGAGGAAAGATGAAGAAGTGAAGTTATTTGAGATGTTTTTGGCTAGATGCCAGAAGTCACGAGGAGAGTTTGAGTTTGAAAGATTTTGACATTTTCTACTTATGAAGGAGTGTTTGGCAAGTTGAAGAACAGACTTGGAATGATTCTGGGCAGATATATAAAGTACGTGAGATTCAGGAGATGGAAGGCTCAAGTACCTTTTGTGTGCAACCTCTCTATGCGTTCAGTACAAAGAGATGGGTCTCTGACACGGAAGCAGTAATCATTCCTTGAAAAAATCAGCATAATACCTCCTCAGATCCCCCCAACGTGCAGAGGCAAAACGCCAGAGGCACCTTCGCTTTAGGGGATCCTGTGGAGGGATTGGAGAAATAGGACAAGATACAGAAATGAGATTGTGATCGGAGAAGCTCAACGGAGATGAAAGGGTGACAGCATAAGCAGAAGGATTAGTGGTGAGGAAGAGATCAAGAATGTTGGGCGTGTCTCCAAGACGGTCAGGAATTCGAGTAGGGTGTTGCACCTGTTGCTCTAGGTCATGCAAGATAGCAAAGTTGAAGGCTAGTTCACCAGAATGGTCAGTGAAGGGAGATGAATGGAAATCTCTACGAAGGGGTAGAGGAACAGAATGTGCTCCACTTTGGAAGTTAAATAGTCGAAGAATTTACTATAGTCAGAAGAGTTAGGGAGAGATAAACAGCACAGATTTGAGAGTGACTGTAAAGTCGAAGCCAGATGGTGGAAAACTCGGAAGATTCAAGAGCGTGGGCACGAGAGCAAGTTAAGTCGTTGCGTACATAGACGCAACATCCAGCTTTGGAACGAAAATGAGAATAGAGAAAGTAGGAGGGAACAGAGAAGGGGCTACTGTCAGTTGCCTCAGACAGCTGTGTTTCGGTGAGGAAAAGAAGATGAGGTTTAGTAGAGGAGAGGTGGTGTTCTACAGATTGAAAATTAGATCTATGACCGCGAATGTTGCAGAAGTTAATGTAGAAAAAGTTGAGGGAGGTGTAAAGGCATTTGTAGTCGTTGCTGAGAGAGGCATCCGACCTGGGGACATTTTTGGTCTCCTCTCCAGAAGGGGACTCCGAGGCATGGTTTGGAGTACCCATTTTTGTTCGAATTTGATTTCCAAGTGAAGGGTGTAAGTGTGGTAAGTGCATGTAGTTTTATGTGAAGAAAGAGAGTTGTCTTTAGAGGGCACGACTGCTCCCTTGAGTTGTGAGACACAAAGGAAAACGTTCAGCGAGATCATAACTAGTTTTAATGGAAGGTTCACAGTACCCCCTGAACTAGTGCTATTAGTTCTCTCTGGGATATATATATATATATATATATATATATATATATATATATATATATATATATATATATATATATATATATATATATATGCACATTTACACATAGAAACAGAAACACACACACACACACACACACACACGGCCCGGTAGCTCAGTGGTTAGAGCGCTGGCTTCACAAGCCAGAGGACCGGGGTTCGATTCCCCGGCCGGGTGGAGATATTTGGGCGTGTCTCCTTTGACGTGTAGCCCCTGTTCACCTAGCAGTGAGTAGGTACGGGATGTAAATCGAGGAGTTGTGACCTTGTTGTTGCGGTGTGTGGTGTGTGCCTGGTCTCAGGCCTATCCGAAGATCGGAAATAATGAGCTCTGAGCTCGTTCCGTAGGGTAACGTCTGGCTGTCTCGTCAGAGACTGCAGCAGATCAAACAGTGAATTACACACACACACACACACACACACACACACACACACACACCCGCAGAAACACACACACACACACGCACACACACACACACACAGATGATCTATATAACCAAGATGCTGTGAAAACACACACACACACACACACACACTCTCTCTCTCTCTCTCTCTCTCTCTCTCTCTCTCTCTATGTCAATATAAACTTTAATTTGTCATCAGATGAACGACACACCTGTTGCCTTACCCGTTTTGGTATTTCTTCACGGAGGAGGGTACACCGGTGGTAGAGCCCACAGGCATCAACCATACGCCTTTCTCAACGAGGAAGTAGTGCTTGTGACACTGCAGTACCGTTTAGGCATCTTAGGTTAGTAGCGGACATCTTTGTTATGTATATATTGAAGGAGGTATGCTAAGGCATTTTCAGTAGTGGCACAGACTATCCAAACATAATCAGTGTTTGTTGTCATACCGTACTTTCTTTAGTAACTAAAGGGAATTGGTAATTGGGAATATGATGTTTTAAAAGAAAGAGGTAGGTAAATGTAACATACATGAAACGATGATGGATGTGATTGTAACAAGGAATATGATAAAACGGTTGTTAGATATGAGTGTCCGGAGAAAGGTTGGGAATAGTATGTCAGACCATTATGTGGTCGAAGAGCACTTGAGAATAGAATAAAGAACAAGAATGTGAAGGCTCAAAGATGAAATTGAAGGCAAGGTGAGTTCTTAAAATGAATGAGTCGGAGACTTATTCATTCTAAACGAGTAGAATACGATTGAAAAAAAAAAGACAAAATGAGTAATATAGAATAACAATGACAGTGTTTCAAAAGTGCAGTTTAGGGTTGTGCATAACAGGTTTGTGGGATAAGACGAATCTAAGTGTGAAGAAAGAGAGTAACTGAGGGTGTTATGTCACTATGACTATATATAGAAAGAACCATGTTTTTAGAAGTCTGACTTTAAACAATGGAATTGGAATCGCACAGCAAATACATAGAGAAGAGTAAGAATAGTGAATAATGTAAATATGAGGGCAAATAAGAGATGTGGTAATAATTCCTGACAGAGAAATTCTAAGCGAACAGGACAATGTTTTGAAAGTACTAAAGAGAACAAGGAGATATATGTTTGAAAATAAACTATAAAAGACTGTGAAAGCAAGTGATGAAACGATACAGAGAGAGAGAGAGAGAGAGAGAGAGAGAGAGAGAGAGAGAGAGAGAGAGAGAGAGAGAGAGAGAGAGAGAGAGAGAGAGAGAGAGAGAGAGAGAGAGAGAGAGAGAGAGAGAGAGAGAGAGAGAGAGAGAGAGAGAGAGAGAGAGAGAGAGAGAGAGAGAGAGAGAGAGAGAGAGAGAGAGAGAGAGAGAGAGAGAGAGAGAGAGAGAGAGGTCTATAAATAATGCCGGGTCAGTATATAGAAGGTTAGTTAATTGTGAGGGTAATAATGGAGACGTGGTTGCTGCAACTGGCGCAGTTAAAAATCAGTGAATTCTGAGATATATACATTATATCAATTAATTAAGTGATAGAATGTACGAGAAAGAAAGAAAAAAAAAAAAGAGTTTGCAATTATGTATTATAGTGTTTGAAACATGGTTGAAAGATCATTACTTGGTAATCAAGGTTACTTAATGTGTGTCGTACTCATGGCAAGGTGTCAGAAGACTGGACTGAGGATAGATGTGAATTTTCAAACTACAGTTGTTCTAAGTTTTCTCTTCCTGCATAAAAATAATATGCGTGGTAGGAATGATGAATGTGTAATAAGGTGTTAATAAGGATAACATGAAAAGGAAGAGAAAATTTACTTGAATGAACTGGATTGTTCTAGAAAGAGACGAAATTGTGTAGAGCAGATATCTTGCCATAAGCAACCGCGTGATTTTTTTTTTTTTTTTTGTAGGAGGTAAAATATCCAATTTCATTCTAGATAGAATATTTTCGTGAACTCCACTGCTGTGGTTGCTACTCGAATTGATTGTTAGATGAGAAGGTTCTTAGGGGATTCACCTCGAGATATGGTGTTTTCTTTCTGTTTCATCTTGCTACAGAAATGTTAGGGTGACGATTCCACTACTGAAAAATGCCTTTACTTAAAACTTCACTTGATGTATTTATGTTGTGCTCACTGTTCATTATTTATTTTTCTACTATTATTTTTCTCAATTATTCATCAAAGATGTGTCATGAAAAGTGTAAGTCAAAACGAAATAAAAGAAAATTCAGTAAAATTTTTGAAAGCCCATATTCAGCCACTTGGATTTAAATAGCTTTATATTGAAATAAGGTACACATTGTAGGATAGAGTGTATTTCAATAAACAATAGTACTTCCTATATATTAATTAAATAGACTAGTACTGGAAAGAGTAATTTATGAAAATTAATTTCAAAATGGACTTGTACTGGGATGAGTAATTTATGAAAAATAATTTCAAAGTTTTATTGCCACTACTGTATCAATTATCATGGTTTGATAGGTGATATTGGAATAACTAAGAGAAAGCATGTATCTTCTGTTATATCTTAACCATTTCGTGTAGATTATGATTAAATTTATCTTTCCAGGATTCTTATCAACGGAGGATGATGTTCTACCTGGAAATTTGGGACTGAAGGATCAACTCTTGGCTTTACGCTGGGTATCCAGAAACATCAAACAATTCGGAGGCGATCCTAACAAAGTCACGATTTTTGGTCAAAGTGCTGGGGCCAGTTCTGCCCATCTCCTCAGCCTGTCTCCAAAGTCTGAAGGTAATTAGCAGAATCAATCCTTATTTTGCCATGCTAACAGATAATTACATGTAAAAAAAAAAAAAAATTGAGCATTATATAAATTTCATGGTTTATTAAAAAAAAAAATACTGACGATTTTTTGTCTTTATTTGTTTCAATGAAAAGGATGTTTACACATTCATATAGACCATGAAATTTGCTTCACCTCATATCATAAGATAAGATATTAAAATGTTTGTCTTTTTATGGTTTACTTTGTCGTGAAAATACAAAACATCGAATATTAACAAGTGTGTATGTGTGTGTGTGTGTGTGTGTGTGTGTGTGTGTGTGTGTGTGTGTGTGTGTGTGTGTGTGTGTGTGTGTTCAAGTTCAGTATTTTATTGCTATAGAATTTTAAATACAAAAATTATTAACAATATCAAGACTACTCGTTGAATTATTTCATTGCCTATTGTTAGAAGTGGCATATCATAATTTAACGAATTAATAAAAAAAAAACATATATGTAGTTTTAGTTAGTCTTTCTCCACGTATTTACTAAATCAAGTTCTGTATTTAGGTTTGTGTGTAAGGAATTTATATTTTTCTCTGATAATAACATATTGGTGTCATCTACATATATAACAAATTTAGGGGTTAGAGCTTGCTAGTAGCATATCGTTCCTATACATCGTAAAAAGATTCAAGGATAGAACCCGATATTGACCATTGTGGTATTCATTTTCTGAAACGTTTGTGCTGTGAATGAGTGAAGCTACAAAATACAGACTGTGATCTATTTATTACTTAAATAATCTTTATATAACTTTAGTGGCATTCCCCAAACATAAAAATTTTCCGGCTTGTCAAGCAGTATTTGGTAGTTTGAGTACCAAATGACTTCGATAGGTTTATAAACATTCATGCAATAACTAGCTTTTATCTAGGCATTGATATATAATGCTGACAAACTGCAGTACTGCTGATACTATTGATCTATTTCTTTGGAATCCGTGTTGGCTGGTACTTTAAAGGATATCTGCTTCAAGAAAAAAGTCTGTTGGATATTATTCATTCAATGATTTTGCTAAAAGCCGGTAACACTGAAATTACGTAATAATTTGAAATTTAATTTTTTACTGCCAGATTTGTGTATGCGAGTTACTTTAGCGATTTTCAATTTGCCTGGAAGTATTCCTTTTTGAAATGAAAGATTAATAACATATGTTAATGGGCTGGCAATACATGTGGTTATATTCTTTAAAATGTTTGGATGGACATTAGGTTTCTCCGAAGCTATGGGTTTAAATGTTTTTAAATGGTTTTCCACCTCTATTTTATTTACGGTGATAAAAAAAAACACTAAATAGGAGAAATAAGTAAATGCTGTTTATGTTGTTTACTGTCATCGTTATGATATGTATTAGCAAAATTTAGAAAATGATCATTGAACCTACTTTTTGCAAATCTATTTCCTGGCAAGGTAATTTTATTTGGAATATTTAATTACAATGTTCTGGGATTCTACCAAGCATGGAGTTAATTAAATTCAGTGAGATTTCGGGTTTCCTTGATTGTTGTTTAGTTTAGCTTGGTAGTATTTCTTATTGGTGAATATATATATATATATATATATATATATATATATATATATATATATATATATATATATATATATATATATACACACACACACACCGCGTAGTGTAGTGGTTAGCACGCTCGACTCACACTCGAGAGGGTCCGGGTTCGAATCCCGGAGGCGGCGAGGCAAATGGGCAAGCCTCTTAATGTGTAGCCCCTGTTCACCTAGCAGTAAATAGGTACGGGATGTAACTCGAGGGGTTGTGACCTCGCTTTCTCGGTGTGTGGAGTGTGTTGTGGTCTCAGTCCTACCCGAAGATCGGTTTATGAGCTCTGAGTTCGCTCCGTAATGGGGAAAACTGGCTGGGTGACCAGCAGACGACCGAGGTGAATTACACACACACAAAAAAAAATCTCAATACATTAATGTAAGGACTGACATGTCCTTTATGATGCCTCCAAACAGGTTTGTTTGGTAGAGTTATTCTTCAGTCTGGAAGTGCACTTTCATCTTGGGCACTGGGCTCAAACTACAAAAAAACAGCTATTCAGGTAGCCAAGCATGTCGGATGTGAGAATCATGAAAACTCATCCTATGAAATGATTGAGTGCCTCCGAGGGGTGAATAGTGACGAATTGGTAAACACTCTTCCAAAAATAATGGTGAGTTAGTTACAGTATATAGTAATTAGTTGACAGTAGATTTGTGCATAATGACAAAGTTTTCCTATGATTTAATTATACATATATATATATATATATATATATATATATATATATATATATATATATATATATATATATATATATATATTGGTAACTGGAATGTGTTCTGAAATAAATGTGAGTCGGTGAATAATAAAAAAAAATATATATATATATATATATATATATATATATATATATATATATATATATATATATATATATATATATATATATATATATATATATATATATATATATATATATATATATATATATATATATATATATATATATATATATATATATATATATATATATATATATATATATATATATATATATATATATATATATATATATATATATATATATATATATATATATATATATATATATATATATATATATATATATATATATATATATATATATATATATATATATATATATATATATATATATATATATATATATATATATATATATATATATATATATATATATATATATATATATATATATATATATATATATATATATATATATATATATATATATATATATATATATATATATATATATATATATATATATATATATATATATATATATATATATATATATATATATATATATATTTTTTTTTTTTTTTTTATTTATTTTTTTTTTTTTTATTTATCTATTTATTTTTATTTCACCGACTCACATTTATTTCAGAACTCATTCGGGTTACCAATTCTGTTGGGACCTCGTGTTGACGGCGACTTACTACCAGATTGTCCTGAGGAGCTGGTAAAGTTGGAGCAAAACAACAAAATAGATTTAATTTCTGGATACGCGAGTGAGGATGGAGCAGAACTCCTTGGTAAGAAATTCAATAATCACTAAATTGATTATCAACTATAGTGAAATACTTAGATATTATTGACAAATATACTGCTATGCTTGAAATACACGTGTGTATGTGTGTGTGTGTGTGTTCATATATATATATATATATATATATATATATATATATATATATATATATATATATATATATATATATATATATGACAGCGGTCATACGAGCCACACATCAAGATGTGAACTTCACCCATAACTTCAATGAGATTGCGCCGTACACGCTGGATTATACCGAAGAAACTAGTAATTCAATGCAATTGACTCAATGGGTCTATGAGTACTACATGGGAGGACGTAAACTAGAACCGACAGCAAACTTTATTCAGGTATGTACAGGAACATGTCCATATTGAATTGACACTGTCCATTAGGAGTGCTGCATTGCATCACAAGAACATTTATTGTTATGTAACTTATCTGTTCTCTTCTTTCTTTCTGAGCTCGTTTTAGAGATAGGTGAGCCTGTCTTGGAGTGTTACCCGTATGTTGTTGGCCTAGCGACTGTACGTATACTTGGGTAATAGGCCATCTAATATGCATGTTGTATTGAAGTCAAAAGTAGACTTTGCATTATTCTCTTTATAAATAGTCTTTTCTATTTTTTAGCAGCAATGTACGATCTTCCAGCTGTAGGTGCTGCAGGTCCATCTCTCTAGACGTCTTTCGGTCTAGCTTAAAGAAGCCCCTTTCTACGGACCAGATGGCAAGATGTACGTACAGCGAGACGGCATGGCCATGGGATCACTGCTCCGAGTCCTCTTTGCTAATTTCTATATGGGCTTTATTGAAGAAAGTGTATTCTCAATACACCATGATATTAAACCAAAACTCTACACGAGATACGTTGACGACACCTTCATCAGCGTCAACAACATCGATCACATCAACACGCTGATAACGAAATTCAATATGGGCTCCTGTCTAAACCTCACCCACGAAATGAAAGAGAACAAGAAACTACCTTTCCTAGATGCCCTGGTGCACCGCGAGGACACTTCCTTCTCAAGAGAAGTGCATGTGAAGTCCACTAACCTCGGTTTCTGCCTCAACGGAACAAGCGAATACCACAAGAGATATCGCCGCAGAGTAATCAGCCACGAACACCGAGCTCAAGAGAGTTAGTTGCCAGGCTCCTCGCCAACAACAGATACCCCCAACAAGAAGAGGACGATGTGATCAAAAGGCGACTAGACACCTTCATGAGTCCTCCATCACAACAGCAAGACACGCCAAAGATCAATCTATACTACAACAATACCATGTCTATAGCACACAAGGAAGATGAGAAGGCATTGAAAAACATCATTTAAAACCACGTCAAGCCCACAAGCTCCGACACCAAGCTCGACCTCGCCATTTACAACAAATCGAGGAAAACCGCCGATCTTATTATGAAAAGCAGCTCAGCTGCCTTACTGAAACGAGTCCCCTGCAAGCGGTGAACGTCGTGTATCAGCATATATGTACTTTTGGTGACTGTAGTCGCCTCAACACTAGATACATCGGCGTCACTACTACAACACTTTCCAGGAGGATAAAAGCACACCTAACAGACGGCACTATAAGAAGACACTATATCAGTGAACACGGGCTCATCCTAAAGAGGAAACATATGGATGACAACACCACTATCCTGTCAACAGATAACAACATCAAGAGACTGAAGATGACGGAGGCGGTGCTAATCCACACCCTGAAGCCATCAATCAACATCCAGCAACAGACACATACATCACTTCTTTCAGAGATATCGACTGCAGAACAGCTCGCTGATTGGCTAACAGCTCCGCACTCCACCGCGTGAGCACAGGAAGGCTTTTAAAAAGGCCGCCTCAGACCTTCAACTCATTCCCTCTTAAGCTCCCGAGAAGGCAAACCCTACAAGAAAACTCACCTCTAATAAAGATGGCCGACTAGGCCGAAAGACGTCTACACAGATAGACGGGCAGCATTTGCATCAGGAAGACCGCACACTAGAGCGGAAAAAAAAAATAAATAAATAAAAATAAAAATAAAAAATAATAAAATATATATATATATATATATATATATATATATATATATATATATATATATATATATATATATATATATATATAAATATTTATATATTTATGAAGAGAATAATGCAGAGTTTACTGTTGACTTAAATAAAGCATGCATATTAAATGGTCTACTACCCAAGTATGTGTGGATATATATATATATATATATATATATATATATATATATATATATATATATATATATATATATATATATATATATATATATATATATATATATATATATATATATATATATATATATATATATATATATATATATATTTTTTTTTTTTTTTATACATAGGAAAGAGGGCCAGCCAAGGGCAAAAAAGAAAGTTAGAAAAAGCCCACTTGAGCGCTGGCTCACCAAAGAGTACAAAAGTGCCAAAACCGTCAGCCAGAATTAGGGAGGAAATGCCGCGATACCTCCTCTTAAAAAGATGACAAGTTGTAGGAATTTGGAAATACAGATGCAGGGAGGGAGTTCCAGAGTTTACCAGTGAAAGGGATGAATGATTGAACGTAATGGTTAACTCTTGCATTAGAGAGTTGGACAGAATAGGGATGACAGGAAGAAGAAAGCCTTGTGCAGCGTGGCCGCAGGAGGATGGGAGGCATGCAGTTAGCAAGATCAGTAGAACAGTTACCATGAAAATAGCGATAAAATATAGAAACGGATGCAACATTTCGGCGGTGAGAAAGAGACTGAAGACAGTTAGTCAGAGGAGGGGAGTTGATGAGACGAAGAACTTTCGATTCCACCCTATATGTATATATATATATATATATATATATATATATATATATATATATATATATATATATATATATATATATATATATATATATATATATATATATATATATATATATATATATATATATATATATATATATATATATATATATATATATATATATATATATATATATATATATATATATATATATATATATATATATATATATATATATATATATATATATATATATATATATATATATATATATATATATATATATATATATATATATATATATATATATATATATATATATATATATATATATATATATATATATATATATATATATATATATATATATATATATATATATATATATATATATATATATATATATATATATATATATATATATATATATATATATATATATATATATATATATATATATATATATATATATATATATATATATATATATATATATATATATATATATATATATGACACCTCCTCAACTTTTCCTACATTAATTTCTGCAACATTCGCGGTCTCAGATATAATTTTCAACCTGTGGAACACCAACTCTACTCCACTATACTTCATCTTCTTTTCCTTATCGAAACACAGCTTTCTGAGGCAACTGTTCCCTCTTATTTCCTCTATTCTCATTTTCGTTCCAAAGCTGGATGTTGCGTCTATGTGCGCAAGCAACGACTAAACTTGCTCTCGTGCTCACGCTTTCGAATCTTTCGAGTTTTCCACCATTTGGCTTTCTCTAACTAAATTCAATTCATTTTTGCCTTCTATCGCTCGCTTAACTCCTCTGGCTATAGTAAATTCATTGACTATCTAACTTCCAAAGTGGAGAACATTCTGTCCTTCTACCCTTTCACAGAGATTTCCATTCTTGGATATTTCAATGTCCACGACCAGTTTTGGCTTTCCTCTCCCTTCACTGACCATCATAGTGAACTAGCCTTCAACTTTGCTATCCTCGATGATCTATAGCAACTGGTGCAATGCCCTACTCGTATTCCTGACCGTCTTAGAGATACAACCAACATTCTTGATCTCTTCCTTCTCCTTATGCTCTCATCCAATCATCTCCGTTGGGCTCCTCCGATAACAATCTCATTTCTGTATCTTGTCCTATTTCTCCAATCCCTCCTCAGGATCCCCCAAAGCGGAGGTGCCTCTGGTATTTTGCCTCTGCCAGTTGGGGGTACCTGAGGAGGTATTATGCTGATTTTTCCTGGAATGAATACTGTTTCCGTGTCAGAGACCCATCTCTTTGTGCTGAACGCATAACAGAGGCGGTAGTGTTTGGCGTGGAGACGTACGTTCCTCATTCTTTTTTTCAACCTAAACCTTCTAAACCATGGATTAACATAGCCTGTTCTCGTGCTATACATGATAGAGCGGTTGCCCACAAAAGGTACTTGAGCCTTCCAACTCCTGAATCTCACGCACTTTATATTTTTGCCCGCAATCATACTAAATATGTCTTAACTTGCCAAACACTCCTTCATAAATAGAAAATTTCAAAATCTTTCAAACTCAAACTTCCATCGAGATTTAAGGCATCTAGCCAAAAATATCTCCAATAACTTTACTTCTTCATCTTTCCCTCCTTGATGGCACCTATTGTTCTCTTAAACTATGCTTCAGTGCTTACACCTTGCCTGGCCAAACTCTTTCAACTTTGTCTATCAACTTCTACCTTTCCTTCTTGCACTCCGAAAAACCCTGCAGTTCTGAAGGATCTTGAAACGAGTATTAACAAGGATATGGTCGATCTTCTTTGATACCCTTCCAGCATTGCTGTTAGCAAGTCCAGCGGTGCAGAGCTGATCTATGATACCAGAAACTTGATATTCTCAACCTTCTAGATCTGTTGTCATTCCTGGCACCAGAACCATGAAGACCAACACATAACTCGGCTCTCTCAGTGCTAGTGACAGGATTAAAGTTGCCCAAGACAATGAGTGCATCACGACAGGGACACTGTCGAGTTTGGCATAGAATGTCTCCTCATCAGTTTCACACACCTCGTTAGGAGCGTATACTGCAACAAGACTTGGTCGCATTATACGCTCATGAACTGGAGTAACCTCTACAATGGACAGCTGCAGTCTACTTGAGATGCCTATGGCTACCTCCTTGACATGGTGACCGTTGCTCATGCAAGACCAATACAAAGTAAAACTCTTGCTACTGGCCTCGCCACTGCCAAGCCTCCTTGTCTCAGAGAGTCCCACACCATCCACCCTAAGCCTACTGAGCTCGTCTGATAGATGAGGATCCTCAGAGTCTACACGTAGAACCCTCCGAAGGTTTACCCCAGGAATGGTCCAATAGGCAGGCGCCACGTCTGCAACCCCACCAGCACCCATAAAGTTAAAAAAAAAACAGGGTGAGGGTAACCTTCTGTCCCTCTCAAGACAAGGGGATTTCGCAAGGTTTTCACTGCATCCTTCATACTGGTAGACAAGTCCCATCTAGTGCCTTGTCACCCGAGGAGTTTGCACGGTCAGAAACCCCAGCAGAACCAGATCGGGATCGTGGCAAGAGGCTTGCCCGCGCCTAGAGCCTCGATCCCGATCTCTACCTTTGTTTCTGGTAGAGGCAGTGGACTTTTTTTTCACAGGGAGCGGTTGCTAGCTCCACCCCAACCAGCTAGGTCAGCCTTGGGCAGTGACACTGATATCCCTGAGGGTAAAAACCCTCACTGCCCAAGAAAGTACAGAAAGGGAGACAAAAACAGCAGAAACACAAGAGGGATTGAGCTATGGGACGTAGAAGGCACTCACTTGTCACCTGGATAAAATCCACCACCACAATATATATATATATATATATATATATATATATATATATATATATATATATATATATATATATATATGGTGGGTGGATTTTATCCAGATGACAAGTAAGTGCCCTCTACGTCCCATAGCTCAATCCCTCTTGTGTGTGTGTGTGTGTGTGTGTGTATATATATATATATATATATATATATATATATATATATATATATATATATATATATATATATATATATATATATATTTTTATTTTTTTTTTTTTTTTTCCTTTTTTTCTGTGTTATTGTGTATTTGCGCCTGTATACTTCAAGAGTATGAAAAGTGCTGTTCAGCTTTCACCGATTAGCGTAAATTTATTTATAGTGGTACAGTAAAATCCCTCTTATCCGGCAACTTCAAGTATCCGGCACATTTTTCCCCGAGCCTTAAAATCAATAAAAAATCCATGTGTACTCATAAAATCGTTTAAAATTCCCGCGCGAGGCATACTTTGTCCCCTCGCCACCAGGGCGCACTGCTTCGCGCCACCCGCGGCCCAATGCACTGTGTTCACTCAGTGACTCAGTCCCACGTGTGCACTGTTTATCGCCTGACGCCTTCATCATGCCTAAAGTTGTAGAAAAGAGGAAGCGTGTTGTGCAACTTCTGGTATCCGGCATGTCGGCGGTCCCGTTGATGCCGGATAAGAGGGCTTTTACTGTACTTATAATAGGGCCCATATGTCCACCCAAGCGCATCTTTAGTGCACAGGAATTACACATCTATCCAGAAACTGAATATCATAGTGACATGTAGAAAACTTTAACTTTTAAACCACTAAACAAATGACATAATCAATGCTGAGCGATGACATGATTTATGCACTATATATTTCATCTACAACTCGATCACTGATATCAACAAAATCATTCTCAATGTTTACTATATAACATCCACTAACATACGTGACATCCAATGTATTTAGTATTTTTTTGTCGCGCACAACTATATTCTTACAAAGATTGCAATTGCAATTATCATCCCATCATTGCCACCAGTTTCGGTTCCTTCCCAGTTGCAGTTGCACTATTATGAAGGCTTAATCTTTATAGTAGGTAATGTAGCATACTCTGTTTGAATTTTCTGATTTTAATTAATCTAAAATTAAGTACGCCATTTATCGACAATTTCTGTGATAATGCCAACACAAGTTCAACCAATGTTTTCCAAAATGTTTCAGCTAATCTTCGTAAACACAGCATCAATACCAATCAACATAAATCTAAAACTTCTTTGAATTCATAAGTGTCAACTTCACAACTGATGCATCATAATATCAACATAACACTTATAAACTTCTTCATATTCACCACAACTGTAACATATGTTAAGTAACACCTCAAAGTTGAGCTCCTCTGATCACAATCTCATTTCTGTATCTTGCCCCATTTCTCCAGTTCCTCCTCAGGATCCCCCAAAGCGGTGGTGCCTCAGGCGTTTTGTGTCTCCCAGTTGGGGGTGACCTGAGGAGGTATTATGCTGATTTTCCCTGGAATGATTACTGTTTCCGTGCATGGAGGCGTACATTCCTCACCCTATATCTTAACCTAAACCTACTAAACCTTGGTTTAATGTAGCCTGTTCTCGTGTTATCCATGATAGAGAGGTTGCCCACAATAGGTACTTAGCCTTCCATCTCCTGAATCTCATGCACTTAATATTTCTGCCCAGAATCATGCCAAGTCAAATGTCAAAATCTTTCAAACTGCAACTCCCTTTGAGACTTCTGGCCAAAAACATATCCAGTAATTTTATTTCTTCATCTTTCCGTCCTTAATTTCATCCTGATGGCACCACTGACATCTCAGACCTCTATCTAAAGCTGAACTCTTCTCTCAAACCTTTGCTAACAATTCCACCGTGGATGAATGTGGGCCTGTCTTTTTCCTTTCCACCTCCCTCTGACTATTTAATGCCTTCAATCAAAGTTCTTTATAATGATGTTTTCCATGCCCTTGCTGGCCTAAGCTCTCGGAAGGCTTATGGACCTGATGCGGTCCCTCCTGTTTTTCTCAAAAAACTGTGCTTCCGTGCTTGCACTTTGCCTTTCAACCATGTCTGTCGACTTCTGACTTTCTTTCTTGCTTACATTAAGTTTGCTTACATTCAGCCACTTCCTAAAAAGGGTGACCGTTCTAATCCCTCAAACTACCGTCCTATAGCTTTGATCTCTTGCTTGTCTAAAGTTTTTTTAATCTATCCTCAGTAAGAAGATTCATAATCTTCTTTCTGATCGCCAGTATGGCTTCCGTCATGGTTGCTCTACTGCTAATCTTCTGGCTTTCCTTACTGAGTCTTGGTCATCCTCTTTTAGAGATTTCGGTGAAACTTTTGCTGTCGAGTTAGGCTGCGATTATGCTAAGCGAATCGAATCAATTCAATTCATGAAGAATCATTTGAATCGAGTCATTTTGAATCTGCATTAATCCAATCGGCTAATTCACATCATTCGGATGATTCAGTACCAAGGCAACCAAGCCAGCCTTCGGGAAGTATGGACGTATTAGGTTTTGCAGAAATAGCAGAGTTACAGTAGCTGAGGAAATCTAGGCGTAGGCGTCGGCAACGAATATGGGTGCATGCAATTAATTCAAGAGGACCTGAATTTTAGAACTTCGGACATTTGTTCCCAGATTTGGTCAATAATCCGGAGAGGTTTTGGGATTTCTTTGGGATAACCACAAAATAATTTAAGATGTTGGTGGAGCCTGTCACCAACAAGATGTATTAAGCCTACAGCAGAGGCCATATCAGTTCGTGACACTTTGAGGGAAAACTTTGTCCCGCCAGGTGGAGTTTTCGACTTGCAAGACAGAATGATCCACTAATACATACATTCACTATGGAAGAAATGGCCGCATCAATGGATACCATATTATCACATATACTCTTTTCATAGGCTTAACGGTATATGGAGGATATGTTAATTCTATTATTTTGTCATATTAACTTTTACTTTGTGACGTATCATACGTATGATTTCGTGAACGAAATCAGAGGCACAGGGGGTAATATAAGGAAGTTTACATCCTTCCCCCAATCTGGATGGTGCCTTGATGACTGGCGATTATGTTATACAAAGGTAGATGATACACCTTACACTTTTTTGTTGTCATTTGTTTTTAAAATGCGCAGAATAATACTGTCTAGTAATTCGTAGGCTACAACATTCCCTTCTAGCTATGGTACACAGCTCAGAGGATCACTAGTGTGGTATTTCATTGTAGTTAAATATCTGCGTAAAAGATTGTTTTTATATAATTTCGAATTTCTGTAAACCTTTGTTTGGATCTCGTTCCGGAACAGACGCCGCTCCTTTTTGACGAGGGTGTGTCATTCTCACTGATGGAGCGGTGGCTGAGGTGTGTATTGTTAACGTGTTGGTTTGGGTTTGAGAATACATGTTTTATGTACTGTACTATATATATATATATATATATATATATATATATATATATATATATATATATATATATATATATATATATATATATATATCTTTGAAATATCCTGTATGGTTCATGAAATTCTTTGTGGTTACAGGCTGTGCAACTATTATTTTTGTTGAGTAAAGCCTTGAAAAAGGGATCGATGTGTATCTGTATCACGTCATCTAGGATCATATGTAGAACGTTATTCTCTTACTAGCATGGTGCTGAATCGCCTTGACTGACGAAAAAAATGGGTCCAAAACCAATCATTGATTCTGAATCGCCATGAATAGGCATGATTTGAATTTACTCGATTCACCTGGTGTAAACGGTTACATTGAAACTAACGTGGCGAATTAATACGAATCTTGAATCATGTTGATTCTTCATGAACTGAATCAATTCAATTCACTTGGTGTAAACGCACTCTTAGACATATCAAAGGCTTTTGATAGAGTCCGGCACAAACCTCTGATTTCAGAACTGCCCTCCTACTGTTTCTATCCTTCTCTCTGCAACTTTATCTCAAGTTTCCTTTCCGACTGTTCTCTTCCAGCCGTGGTAGACGGCCACTGTTCTTCTTTTAAATTTATTGATAGTGAAGTTCCTCAGGGTTCTGTCCTGTCACCCATTCTCTTTTTATTATTCGTTCATGATCTTCTAGACCAAACTTCTTGCCTTATCCACTCCTACGCTTATGATACCACTTTCAAAGACAATCAACACTTCAGGAAGTCAATAAATCACGCAAGGACGGTACAGAATGCCTGATTTCTGATTGGGGCGCAGAGAAAACTTATACCTCAAAAATTTAATACCTCCATCTATCACATCGAAACAACCATCCAGACAACTATCCCCTCTTCTTTAATAAACACTTAACTGTCTCTCTCTTCTACACTGAATATCCTTGGTCTGTCCTTTACTCATAATCTTAACTGGAAACTTCACATCTCATCTCTTGCTAAAACAGCTTCTATGAAATTAAGCCTTCTGAGGCGTCTTTGCCAATTTTTTTCTTATCCCTCCCACTGCTAACTCTGTACAAGTCTTGTACGGAGTACTCTTCGCATGTTTAGGGGGAATCCACTCACACTGATTACATAGGGTGGAATCAAAAGCTTTACGTCTCATCAACACACACTGCCTATAGATTCAGCCTCAAAATTAAACTAAATAATTCCGAAAAGCCGCCACCATTTACTCAACATATATATTAACTACTTGATGAAGATCTGAAAGCAATACATTAAATAAAAAAGTATACAAATACGAATAAAGGAAAATTTGCTATAGCCTTCGATTTTATAGGCCTGCAAGAAAGTATATAATATACTGTTCCTATTGACTACTTATGAGCAGAATTAAGGCTGAAGTAGGTTAAACATTCTGAAATTTGTCACTTATACCTTTAACTATATGGGAGACCTGTTTGATTTTAAGAATAGTTGTTGCGCTATGTATGTGATGATATATGTAAATGAAGGTTTACAGAGATATGGCTTAATTAACATCTTAGATACAATATTAAATCTGAAGAAGACGAATCAATAATGCCTTTTAATTTATTAGAAAAAATGCCATACTCATCTTAATAATCGTAAATTATTTGATAACCAAGCAACTATGAAATATATTTGCGTATATACTTGGATATTACAATTTTCAAAAGGGGTTTTCTAGTTGAGTCATATATTCTATTCATTTTGTGATGGAAAAATAGAAGATAGACATGATGACATGGATATATGGGAATATATTACCAGGGAAAGGTGAATGGAAATGGTGATAGCTTCCTAATATTGATTAATGATGCATCAATATTTAACAGATGGTGACGGATCGTATCTTCGCAGCTCCTCAACTGACATCTGCAATTCTGCATTCATCGGTCTCAACGAAGGAAAAGAAAGACTTGCAAGCGCGCACATATTGTTACTTGTTCAGTTACCGTGGCCAACATTCAGTTTTAGACAACTATAATATATCGGTCGAACCTAACTGTGAGTTTGTTTACATGATATCAGCTGAACTAATTTGGTTTATGTATTCCCAAATATCTAATGATCTTTTCTATCATTCAGGGGTGTCTCACTCAGACGAAATGTTTTATATGTTTCCTGGTGCTCCCGACTGGAAGCCACTGACACACCCAGCAGACTTAGCCATGAGAGAAGTTTTCATCAAACTTTGGACCAATTTTGCTGCCACAGGGTAATACATGTTCAGTTCATAATGATTTCAGTACAACAACAAAATATCATTTTCAGGACTATATATGCCATTTTTTTCTATGGTTACAGGAATCCAACGCCTGATTCATCACTTGGTTTTACGTGGGAGGCGATTAGCAAAGAAGAACAAAAGTTCCTGGTCCTTTTGCCTTCACCTATTATGATGGAGAACGACGCAGTGCGAAAGGTAATGCAAGCTAAGCAAGTATAGGCAAAGCAGACTTTTATCATATTTATTTACAAATAACTTTTTTTTAACTCCTTCCTTGTATTTAGATTCCAATTTCTGTCTCAGACATTTTTATTTGTCTATTCGTCGTCTCTCAGATACCTGAATTTCAGTGAGAAAAGGAAAATGAGGTCTAGTAAGGAAGAGGTGGTGTGGCACAAATGAAAAATTAGATCTAAGATCATTAATGTTGTAGAAATTAATGAAGGAAAAGTTGAGGAGGATGTCAAGACATTTTATTAAAGTTAAGCTCGATAAGAGAAGAACAGTCCGACCTGGACCCTTTTATAGTTCTAGTCCGGGATTTAGGTGGTGGGGGTTGCGTGCACGCCCCCCAGGATCCATCCTGGATGGTTTCATCTTCTTCAGAGATATCCTAAGAATTACTTTTGATATGTTCCCCGAAAAAAAGTTGGAATGCAATACCCATTTTCTTGTATTTTCTAGCATATGCTCTGCTAAAATTCTCGCATCATATGTAATCATAGATGGCCTTACCTACATAACTAAATAACATTTGAGCATAAATGCATCATGGTTTTATATGGTTTAAAACATGAGGAATCAGAATATGAAATTCAATTTATTGTAAATTAAACTCAAATTATCATAATCGCGTTTTTTCTTACGCAAATGGTGAAATTTTTGTGGAAGATAAAATTAACTTTACGTTCACACACACACAAAAAAAAAAAAAACAGTCACAGATATAAAAAATATTGCCTTATTGAACATTTTATAGCATTTCATTAGCTTTAAAAATGAGACCACACTCAATATTCTAGGACAAACCGTAGTGGATTTAGAGTAATTTATGTAACAGACGTTAAATGCGTGGACGCCCGCCTGACTCGGGAATAATCCATGAACTAGAGCGGTGTCAAGTAGCAACCCCCTAGTGTTCATTGGGTGGACTAACATTCTTCAGGGGCTAGCTAGGAATCACTTTTGATGTGTTTTATTAAAATATAGCCAAATAATATCATAATTTTATTCCTGAATGTCGTAAAATCATAATTTTGGTGTATATGCATATTTTTTCGAGGTCTAAAAATGCACTGAAAACATTTTTTAACTTGTAGTTTTTCAAAACAATGTGCAGAAAGGACAATTGAATAAAATTGTATTATTATTTAGCACCATTTCAGGTATTTTTAAAGACCATCCATAGGTCCCATATCAACATTTCCTAATAATACAGACCATATGACTGTATATATATCTGTGACTGTTTTTTAGTGACCGTAATGTTAATTTTATCTTCCACAAAAATTTCACCATTTGCGTAAGAAAAAAAACGCGATTATGATAATTTGGGTTTAATTTACAATAAATTGAATGTCATATTCTGATTCCTCATGTTTTAAACCATATAAACCATAATGCATTTAGGCTCAAATGTTATTTGAGGTAAGGCCATCTATGATGAGGGCAGAGCATATGCTAGGAAATGAGTATTGCATCCCAACTTTTTTTCGGGGAACATATCAAAAGTGATTCTTAGGATATCTCTGAGGAAGATGAAACCATCCAGGATGGATCCTAAGGGGGGGTGCACGCAAATCCCCTCAAGATCCCGGACTATTCCCTTCACAATAGGGGAGATCGAGGCTGGGGTAGGATACATTATTATAATTTTGCAAATAAGAATGGATGTGTGTGTTGTTAGGTGCATGTAGTT